>NW_028291493.1:0-160954 GCF_059453375.1 Lepisosteus platostomus | reverse complement strand
CTACTGGTCCCAGTCACACCTCTTGCAGGAGCAGCAGCAACCTGAGCTTTTCCAGGGGGAATCTTCCATCCGGGTGCCGGCTAGACTCACACCTGCTGAGCTGCCATGGGTGAGCCCTGTCGAGAGTCGCAGGGTGAGATCTAGTCACCGGGGAGAAACGATACAAGCGAAGGATTACTCGGCTCCCAGCACTTGAAAAGACCGACAAATGACTCGTTCCCGCCGGAGCTGAATGTACCTGCATGTGTCGTGTCGTCTACTTCCCCCGCCCCGCTGTGTTTGCTGTATTGTCTTTGAAGCCGGCCCCCGAGACGAGACGGGCTGTTCCTGTGACCCAATTAACACTTTACAGGTGCCATTCCCCGGCATTGTGGCCATTGTCGGTGGTCACACACCATAAGATAAGGTGGAGGAGAGCGGGGCATGCCCAGCGCCAGACATTCAAGGAGGGGGCTGTGCGAGGTGAGGTGAGGTGCGACACGCGACACGAGGTGAGGTTGTGTGCGCTGCAGCGGTGCCGAGAGAACAGCACAGAAGGCAGCAGGCTCTGGAGAGCGGGTAAGAGACGGAGCCTTGTGGGCAGGCGAGCAGTTTGTTTGTTCTCCTCCAGACAAGCCAACATAAGGGAGCACATTCGCCAACATCCAGGTACGCAATGCGATTTGGAAAGAGGCTCCTTTCAAAAGAGTTGCACACGAACGTTCCTTCAGTCCCGCTCAGGGGGCACGGAGCCCCAGCCACACACAGCTTCAAGTAGCGAGTCAGGCGCCATGGCTTTCACTTGAGGCCACACCACCCTGAATGTGCCTGATCTCGTTTGATCTCAGAAGCTAAGCAGGGTTGGGCCTGGTTAGTACCTGGATGGGAGACCGCCTGGGAATACCAGGTGCTCCAAGCTTTTGCTCTCTCGGCCAGCAGGGGTCGCCGTTGGTACCGTAGGCTTTGGGAGGAAAACCTGGAGGATGGAAAGGTGATCTATAGCCTCATCTCTAGAGATGTTTTGTTGCTATGGCATGTGTGTGACCCATATAAAAAAGAAACCCGTTTGTAAAACGAATATCGAAGCTGCCTCTAAATCTGCAAATTTCCCCCCGGAAAAGCTCAGGTTGCTGCTGCTCCTGCAAGAGGTGTGACTGGGACCAGTAGGGAGCGCTCACCCTGCAGTCTGTGTGGCTTTCTTATGCCCCAACATCCTGATGGCGACACTCTGCTGCACGAAGGCGCCGTCCTTCGGGGGAGGTGTAAAACCGAGGTCCCGACCCTCCTTGGCCATTAAGAAATCCCAGGGCATCTCTCAAAAAGAGACGCCGGGGGTGTCACTCTGGTGTTAGTGTTCCCCTTTACCAATCAGTCGGGGTCTCCTCCTAATCCCCGTCTCATATGTAACAATCAATGACGAGGCCCCCCTGTCCCGCGATATTGTACTTGTCTCCTGGCCGCTGGCTGGCGCCGTGAGATTTAGTACTCACACCAGAGCGCGAACGCGGTCCCCCGCCCCCCACAAAGTGTGCGCTCCAGGTTCCCTCTCGGGGCTCTGCAACACAGCGGAAAGGCAGCGAGAAGGAGCCTCTTGCTCTGACGCCGAAAGGCCACAGGAGGGCGGAGGCGCCGCACGCCCGGCCGACGTGTTGGACTGGTGCGCTTTATGTGCTGAAATAAACACGCGACAGCCCAGAAATGTTTTGAGTGCTGTGCACTGGAGGTTTTTGTCTTGTGAAGACTTGCCTTGTGCTCCTCCGAGCAGTTTGTTTGTTCTCCTCCAGTGCGGGACAAGCCAACACAAGGGAGCACATTCGCCAACATCCAGGTACGCAATGCGATTTGGAAAGAGGCTCCTTTCCAAAGAGTTGCACACGAACGATCCAGCAGGGGTCACCGTTGGTACCGTAGGCTTTGGGAGGAAAACCTGGAGGATGGAAAGGTAATCTGTAGCCTTATCTCTAGAGATGTTTTGTTGCTATGGCATGTGTGTGACCCATATAAAAAAAAAACCCGTTTGTAAAACGAATATCGAAGCTGCCTCTAAATCTGCAAATGAAGATGAGTCGATAAACCACTTGTTTTTCGTATAACTATACATATATTCCTTTATTACTGATTTCATTCATTGAGCACCAATAGAGGTACAGCCATTCACTGTTTGACATGTCTGCACTGGTACAGAACCTAGCAATCAGAAAACGGGTGAAACTGTCTTGAGAATTAGCATACAGTACCGAGGCCCCCATGACCAAATAAAGGCTAACCTCTATAATCAGCCTAAATAATGCAGACTACAGCAAAACGACTGACTTTGAAAAGGGAATGAATGTCCGGAAGGAGTAGTGTAACCAGCCTGAAATGCTTCTCCGGACCTCTAACTAAAAGAAACCGGGAACCAGCAGTGGCATCGAATCTTAACTCTTCCGTATCCAATATTGGACCAAGAACATCAGGGAAGAGCGCGAACGCAGTCCCCCACTACCAGAAATTATGCAGTCGAGATTCCCACATTTGGGGAATTCGCAGGGGTCAGCACAGCCAGAGTGCAATGGCCGAGCCTCGCTCTGGGTGAACCGATTTCGATTTTTAAGAACTTTATTTTCTTTTAAAAAAAAATACAGGACATCACAAATTAGAAAACTTTACATTAATATACATACTTAAAACAGTATATTTGATCACATCTCATTACTTTTTGACACAATACCAGTTACATAGCAACAATTTCTTTTTTTCTGGTGCAAATCACATTCTTTACTTAAAAATGATAATGTTTTTCACAGTTTCTTGAGATATTGACCTGTGCTCTCTATTTCCCACAGATTTTCTGCTTCCTCCCTCCTTTCTCTCCACAGATCTCTGAGGTAGTAGTTCTCTCGGGTGATGAACAGGGCCAGGCTACCTGCTGCCTTGACTGGGACCTCGATGCCTTTGAACAGCCCCATGTTCCTCACTCTCCACAGGGCGTCTTTCCCACTGTTCACCACGGCCCAGATCCTGTCAAACACGTCAGGAGGAAGTTTGACAGGAGAGATGCCGTTGTAGCGGCAATGCTTGTTAATTAGACAGAATTAAGCGGTGGTATGCTGTCCTAAATGAGGCCCCATCTCACCCTCCATCTCTGTGGTGCTTGTGTATTAGCGTGAGTGTTTTTTATTCTGATCAGGAACAGTTTTACAAGTCCGCAAAGGATCGAGGAAAGGTTTATCGCCAGCTGAAAAGAGACACAGCGCTTCGGCTGTGGAGACTTGTTCGGCTGGCGTTCGGGGAGTCGCGTTTTTCAGAATTGTATTGAGATCGTTTTCCACAGAGCTCAGATGTCAAAGCACAGCAGCAGCTCTCAACAGCGATCCTCTATAGCGCCCTTTCTCCCGCAGCTCCGTCCTCATTCGAAGGAAGCAAGAGTGAAAGGCTGAAGTGAAATAGAGCGGGGACGAAGGCAGTGAAGAGAGAGAACATGGGAACGTGCAAACCCTTTATAAAGGGGGTTGTAACTGTTGAAATGTAACCAGTCACATCCCAAATCATGAACAAAGGTTATTTGCCTTCGCCAGACATCAATTATTATATCAATGATTATTCCTATCTAATATCAGTTCATTTCATATAACGAACCAGATTTTGGAGAACAAACGTTCAAACTGCGCAACAGAACCTGAATCCATCTGCTGATTGTCACCGAAGAATGTCGTTACAAATTATCTGCTGAGCTGTTTTAAGTATCCGGCCACCTCTGTCCTTCCTACTTTGCAGGGGGCACAATTCTTTCAGTTTCTTCTCTTGTATTTTCCTTGTTATTTTACTGTCTCTTTCTTCCACGAGGAAATGGATCCACAGCCCAAACCCTGTGTTTCTGCAGTGTCAGTCAGTGTCGAGAGAAATACTTGCACAGCTCCAGTGCACCACTGCACCAATCATTCTAACAGCAGTGTGCAGTGAAGTCATGCCCAGGTTGTGAGTTTCCTGGAGAAGTCTCGCCTGTGTTTTCAGCTGCAGAAGATCGCTGTTGAATTTATGTTGGTTCTTCTGTTACTTTTTCTGCTCGATGGCCTCTATTAAATCAGGCACACCTGCTTCCTCGGCAAGTTACTTTATCGCTTCTCACAAACCAACATACTGCAGGCACCTCTAATACCGTCACTGCTTGTGGGCCACGTGTTCCTGCTGTCAGCCTACTATACCACGTTCGTGCACATCTAGAAACATTACTACTCTAGTACAAAAGCGAAAAATGAAATGAAAACACAACCAATTAAAAAAAGGTAGTGCTTTGCTGTGGCTCACTTGGTAAAAGTGTTTGCTTAGTAAACAAGACATCCTAGGATCAAATCCCAGTGGTACTTTTATTCCTGTCTTTTTGCACCATTTATCATTATAGACAACATGCTTCTGCATTAAGTTTAATGGAGGTGTTCATTTAGTTTTTGGCACAACTTGTTTTTAAAAAAATACACACATTGTGTGTAAGTCTTACATGTGTTCTGTCACATCTGGGTGTTAAAGTAATAGATGTGTTGTGTTATTTAATATGATTTGACTCCACGCTTGTGTTTCTCGGGAGACAGCAGAAATATTGGGGATTTGCGGCTACAGAAAAATATATGAACTTTATGGGCAAATGTAAGGTTACGTTAAAGAAAAAGAAATTGTCACTGATGAGGATGGGATTCAAACCCACACATGCAGAGCACAATATATTAGTAGTCAATCACCTTAACCACTCAGCCACCTCACCTAGAAACCCACTCCCTTCAGACATGATTTGGTGCCATTAAGATGACCATCTTTCTGCATTCTTGAGGGTCATTTTCCTCTTCCACCTGTAATTTCACTATTTTCCTTGGGAGATGTCAAGTCACCAAGCCTGTGCTATGCTTCAGTGGCGGGTGTAGAGGACACCCTGTTGTACACGGAAAGCACATTGATCTCCTTGGACATGAAAAGTGACAGATAAAAGCCATTTCTCATCCTGTCTCTTACCATCGGGGCTGCTAGTGCATTAAAGGAGGCAACTTGCTTGATGAGTAGGCTCAACGCACACCGAACGCAGATGTCTCATTGCGGTGTGTCCAAGCTGCTATAAAAGAAGAGCGCTCTGCCAGCGCCATGACAAAGTTGAGTAAAACACATGTTTAATAAAGAGGAGATACTGGATCCGAATTCCAGTGGTACCTTTCTTCCTGTCTTGTTTTACAGAACATGTAATTTGGGACACTCACAGAGGTCTTGATTTGGTTTAATGCGTGTATTTATTTCCTTTGCGGAACCCATCTTGCTTTTTTTTTAACCATATAGCTTACGAAAGATGAAATGTGAGCGAATTTTTTGTTCACCAAAAGCATGTAAATGAAAAAAAAAGCAAGGTGCAAGCATTTCTGTGGTGCAATCAGTTTGCGTGTTCGGCTATTAACCCAAAGGTGGGTGTTTTGAACCCACCCAGGGACGCACTTCTTCCTGTAGTAAACATCATCACCGCAAAAATTTTATTTTTCCACAAAACCTGAACTATTTTGATATTTGCAGTAGTAAACAATTGAGAAAAGAGTCAACATTACCGGGAATTTCCAATAATTACCGACATCGGCAACTTCCAAGCAGATAGTATTCACCCATGTTCATTTATGTTCCAATGGGTGGCTGGAAAATTCACTTCTACTCCCGTTGCATCTTCAGCTAAAGTAATTTAAAAAACAATGCAAAATTGTTCGAGAACTTGACAAGCAAAAACAACAGATCGCCGGAGTTCTATTTTACTATTTAACTATTTTCGTATATTTACCTTAATTTGAATATAAATGTTAACCGAAGTGCTGTTCAATATAATGTAATGTTGTTGTACTTTTAAAATATTTTAGCTGAGGGTGAGAGGGGGGATATTACGCCTTGCCAAACATCTAAAATAACTGTAAAAGGGGATGGCATTTTAATAAAACTGGCAATCAAAAGAAAGTTACAATTTGTATGGTATTATGCTCAATATCCCTCGATATTGAAGGTCAGATGAGGAATTTGAAGAAACTATCAAAGAAACAACGGCAATAGCAGAGGGTGTTGATTTTGAACCAGTGTTTGCACCTCAATAATCCATCAGTCTTCGCTTGACAGGCTTCCTCAAGATATTCGGTGTTCTATACAAAAAATCGACAATTAAGCGCAAATGTGACAAGAGGCAAAGACTGCGGTAGAGGAGGAATAAACTCCACACGATGACTGTATGTATACGTCTGTCTAATATTCGGCCCCTGCAGGGGCATCATATTCGCTGAACTGCCTGCCAGCGTGTGTACGGGCTTATAATTCAAGAATATCAATGGTCAGACGCTTACAACGGGTGTTTGTGTTTGTATTATTTAGAGAACTGAAAAAACATTTTCAAAACTACAGTTTGAATGAAATTAAAAAAAAAGTTTATTTGTCTCTTTGCTGTAACAACTGTGCCAAAACTATTCAGATACATCAGAATAGCATCAGAATGTAACTAGATTTTATTGGATTTTAGGAAATGTATTTTTGCGCATTTCTCTATACGATCAGAATACCTTCCTGTTTTCACAGTGTTTATTGTTTCTGCCTATGATATCTCGGAAAGAAAGACCCAGTATCTGTTCACCAAAATATTTCAGGAGTTTGCTGTGGTTTGAGAGGAGTGTATGAAGGTAATGAAGGAGGGAGGACACGCGCATTCCGCACGGGGAGCGCAGAGCAATGAGCCGCACCTGCAGCTCTCAGAGTCTTTTCTTATACAACCTCTGAGTCCGGACACACAGCGTCTCCAGCCAGTGTTGGAGATTTACAGTTCAGAAAACGGCTGTCTTGAGCAGAAACTGATCTTCCTGCTTTAGTTAAGGTTTGGTTATTGTGGGGGTTTAGCGCTTGTATCTCTCTTCTCTTACTAAACACTATCTACTGTAAAGTATATAAATAGAAGCTAAAATGCAGCTAAAATACTTCAGTAAGGCCGAGCACAAAGGAAAGTTTAATAAAAATGTTCTATGATCTATGTTCTAGTTGCCCATATATTTTAAACTCTCTGTTCGAGCTCTGATTTAATCCTCTCGGCTCCTGCCGCTGTCACCGGGAGAGTGGCTGCATTCCGTAGGGCTACAGGCTGATTTCACAATGCCACATTTAATGAAATACAGGGGAAACCGCAGGGAAAACAATATGTTTTAATACATCTTCTTCTGGATTTATATTTCGGTCTTTCACCTTTGAATGCATACCTTGACCGTAAATCTTTACTCGATTACAGGCACCCCAAACAGTTCCTAAGGGAGAAATCGAAGCCTATTTGACTTTCTGCTAATCACATTGAAGTGTTCACGAAGCATTTCCCTGCCCATCATGTGCCCGCAAGCCGGTTTCTCCGTTTTCTTCTTTCTGTCGTTGTCAGCGAGCACAAGACAGGAAAAATGCAAGAGAGGGAAAAGCTGTCAGGAGTGGGATTTGAACCCACGCCTCTATTCAGAGACCAGAACACCCAAGCAATGGAAAGACAGGAGTCCTTGAGTCTGGCGCCTTAGACCACTCGGCCATCCTGACGAGGTATGTAAGTTGGGGTGTTAAAAGCACCAGTAGTTCACAAAACTGAGAAATGTTTTGCTGGAGAAACACCACGTTGCCTAATGTTGCCTAAACGGATCACGGAAATCAAATATTCGGATCGATTTAGAGTGTGCTTTACAGCCTTTGTGTAATATTTTAAATTGTTTTAAAAAAGTGTGTACTACGTTTAGGACTAGTTAGTGTGGTAGAATATGGAGATCATCTCCAGCTCTGAGCTCAACTGCAACAACACGTTGTGCTGAACAAAGTCAGAGTTGAGTTGAACCTTTGCTCAGTGTGGTGGTCAGGACTCAGGAGTATTGTTGTGGTTCTAATTAGCACGAACTGCAGGGGCTCTGAATCAGAACATTTCAATTTATCTGTTCAGTAAGTTAAAATGCAGGACACGTTAAAATCGGATTATTACTGTGTCTCTGTCCCGTTTGTATATAACTGAATGTTTAAAAGATACCAGTAAGGACACACAACTACTAATGCGGTACTTATTGGAAATAGTCCCAAAACAAGTACGTCCGGCAGCTGGTAGACCCCTGTAATAATTTTGCAGTGACACTTTGAAGATTTACACTCTATTTAAATATTAATTTACTAAATTTCAGTTCTCTTTTCTCACACTCCCTGGCATAACTGAACTCTCACTCTCGCATACTAAAGGCTTTACATGCATTAGCTGTGATACAGATTCTAATAAAGACAGAATGAAACTGTTTGTTTTGTGTCTCATGGTGATCCTCTTCTCGATCCAAATTAAATGTTTAATATGATCCCTCGAGAAAGAAAAAGGAGTCAATTTCCGCCTGGAATGATTGATGCTCCATCAAACATTTTGTAATATCTCCGGAAGTTTATACAGTAGAATCCTGGTTTGTGGCTTAAATTCAAGGTAAACAAGACTAAGGAAACGAGTTGGAAACGATGTCAATCTGGGATTTAAATCATCCGGAACATTTCACTACATTGGGCAGTATGTGCCAGAGAGCAGCTCCTGACATCTGTTGATAACTCAGTTGGTAGAGTGGAGGACTGTAGTTGAAACAAGAGGGAATCCTTAGGTCACCAGTTTGACTCCGGCTTGAAGGAAGGTGCCCTTTGTGTATTTTGTTAAAATAGCTGATCTTTTTTCACTCAGACTTAGATCAAAAGCTCAATAAACGACGAAGCAGAGGCTCTTGTTCCGAATTCAGCTCATGTCTGATTGTCTTGTTTTGGCCAAGATCTGATCTTTGAATTCAGGGAATACTCTGTCTGCTTTGTACAGTAATTCAAAAGTAGATACAAATGTCACTTTTTTATTGTAGATATAAAGGTGTTCTCTGTTTTCAAAGGATAGGTACTTAATTGGCTTTATGATTTGGTTTTGATTTTGTATCGTTGTATTATTAAGTTTGTGCTTTTTGTGTTTTTAACATATTGTGAACTTATTTTTGAAACAAATGCTTACAAAAGCAGACATGGCACACATCTGTTTATACCAGCGGTGAATTGTATATTTTATTAAGTAGAAGCTACTGCGCACTTCTGGGAGTATAACAGGTTCGATATAAAGTGGCAAAAATATAAAAGGGGAAAATACCCCAGACTGGGTGTAAAGGCCTCGTTGTGACTGTTGTTTTATTGTTGAATACGGCATACTGTGCACGAAATGTTGCAGAAACACAATCTGATAGTTAAATAATTATTATTTTAATAATTTGATAAGTATGAGGCCCCGGATCCAAATATTCAGTTCTGATTTTTTTAAAGTGATATCTTCCCTTCCTCTGGTGGAAGTAACACGATGTGAGCAATTGTTTTTTGTTCTTTTTTTTTCACGTTGCGATCCAAAAAGCCTCAGATGCACAGTCTGACAGCAACCAAACCAGAATGGATTCTGCTGGGAGCCGGACTGAGCTCATTCTTGCTCCCTGTGCTGAAAACAGAATTAGCGCTTACCCGAGCACCATCTACAGCTGCTGGATGGTACTCTACGTCCTGCTGCTCCAGCAATTATTTTAACGAAAGACAGATCACTTGTACGCTTTTAACCTTCTCGCAGCTACAGGCGAGACTGAAGCTGGCGATATAAAGGCACGCGCTGGTACACCTTCTCTAACTTTCACAATTGCGATAAACATTTTTTTAAGACCTTTGAAAAACTAGATATAGATATAGATATAGATAAAACTAGATAAAAAACATGAGCTTTATCGGTTTTTACATTAATCGACTTTGAAACAAATTTGATCTTTTTACATTGCATTTTATGTTGAAATGTAGCATGCATACCTAATCCACCAACGGACAGAGCAATATTTTACGTTGCCTTCCAGAGCTTCCAACGTGTGATGGATTTGTATGGGTGTCTGTATGATACCACTACAGCACTGGCGCAGGTGCAAAATCCACTTTCACAAGACTTTTTCAGTGTCTTCTCTCTCAAATGGACCGAAGCACAGGAGCCAATATTAGAGAAAACGACAGGTGTTTAAACAGAGGATGTCCCAATGTCTGGGACAACGCATTGTGATTTTGTATAAACGCAAATGGTTTCTCATTTAAAAGCCAACAATATTCTTTTTCTCCCTGGCGCTAATAAGCTACCATACATGCGAGCTGTTGTGTGAAAGAAAATTCCAATGTCCATAGGAAGGCAGAATAAAATCCAGAACTGTGTTGGTTATATCGATAAACAGGGCTCATGTTCACAACAAAACTTTACTGTATAAAAAGTTAAAATTCGTAAATATATATTTTTTTTATTATGCAAAGTGTCTGTTAAACCATTCATGAAGGATTTTTAGACAAAAAAACACACCATTATATGAGAAAATATATTTACTATATCTGCATTTAACTCACTTTTTAACAATTTCAATTTCAAGGCCGATATAAATTGTTGCCCTGCTTTTTTGTCATAAATACACAAGCTTGTTATGTCTTGTGTCAGAAATAAACTGCATGAAATTTGCTAAAGCAACAAAAACTAAGCGCCACAAAGAAGACAGACATTTGCGTTTATAGTGCAATGTTATCTCGAGCCTTTAAAATTACTTTAAATGCAATTTGTTTTTCTCTGTGGCTCTAAGGCTTTGTCATTTACTGTAGTTATTCAGGAAAACATTATGTTAATCATATAGATGAAACATTTAATATATTCAGGTGGGTAGCTACGTCAGCATGCGTATCTGCAAAGGAACAAGTAATATTGTAGGTTTATTCCATGCTGAAAAGAGAAGAGAGAAAACAAACCTGAAGAAGGTTTCACAGCTGAAACGTTGTGTTTTCTCTCTTCTCTTTTCAGCATGGAATAAACCTATTACTTGTTCCTTTAATATATTGTTCGGTTTGACTCAAAATGCTTTACTACTACAAGAGAGAATTATAGTATGGAGGATGAGACAAATTTATGATTTCTTGGAAGAAAATGTTTTTTCTTTGCATTCGAAATGAATCGAAACTTTAGCGCGACACACAAACCCTTTGTCATTTTTAAAGATATAATATTTTTAAACAGACAGTATAGAAAACGTTTTTTTTTACTAAGCAATTTTGGCCGGGGGCGATGCATTACTAGTAGTGGCGCTGAGGTCACTATGGTGCAGTTGAGCACCGTAAGATTAGGGCCAGTGACGTAATGTATAACGCATCTGACTGTCTGAAGATCAGCTCCTGCTCTGAGCTCAATAGCAATGCAAAACTGTGCGAAACAAAGCTGGCGAGCAGCTGATCTTGTGCTCAGTAGTCAGTACGGTGCTGAGGGTTCAGTTCTGGCGTTGTTCTAATTAGCACGAACTGCAATGGCTCTGAATCTGACCATTTCTATGGAAGCCCGTTTCCGCCAGGGAGTAAAAATAAAAACGCGCTATGGTATCTCAGAATTCCGACTTAGTAACTGAGAATTGCGACTTAAAAACTCAGAATTCCGACTTGATATCTCGTAATTACGACTATCTCACATTTGGGACTTCGAAATAACCCATATTTCATTGTCTGTCCTTTTGTTATTGTAACGGATTCGGGTTCCAGGGCTTGTGCCCTCGCCGCTCCCACCCTAGTTCGTGCCTCACTGCATTGGCTCGAACCCAGGCCTTGCCAGCTGAGCTAAAGAAGAGTTTCTTTTTTAAGTAAAAAATGACATACAATGGAAATATTTAAAAAGTATAAGTTTCAGCTTTTATAATTGTGAATTCTTCTGGATGTGAAGTGTCTATTTCTGTATCTTATTTCATATTCTTTCTTCGTTTTTGTATTTCTGGTGTTTAAATAAAAAAAGAATTTAAAAGCCCACCATCCACTATTCCATCCGTGTACTATGGAAGCCTCACTACCGGAAATGGGATTCCATAAAAATTAGTGTAATTAATTTGATTTTTATCAGGGCACTGTACAAGACAAGTCTTCAGGCTTATAGATCCTATGATCTTGTACGATTCATCAATATAGTGTAACGGAACGGCCAACATACAATTTGTAGTTCAGGTGGGTAGCTGCGTCAGCATGCGTAGGCTGCAAAGGAACAAGTAATAGGTTTATTCCATGCTGAAAAAAAGAAGAAAGAAAATATGTTTTGGCCGAAACGTACCAGTAAACGTTACATTAATAATACCAGCCAACGATACATTATCATTTCACACCGGTTCTACAGGAATCTACAGCAGAGCCCTGAGTTGACTCCCGGAGTCCCACTGAGCCCATAGAATTCCACACCACCCATCACTCCTGCGCACAGTCCGCTGAGAGCGCCTGTCCATAAACTACTGGATTGAGAACGGGATCAGATAATTCCCCATTTTCTTAATTCTACATCAAAGGACTGTTAAAGGTCTATTTTTAAGGCATCGATTCGTATTCTTAAACCAGATGAACGCCTGGAATAAGTTAATATTACTTATAAATAGTTGTGCTACAATACTCCAGTTGAAGGCACGCTTCTAGCTTTGTGGTACTCTGGTGCGTCACAAATTTATGTTTGAATTACTGTGGATGAACTACTATACAGTAGGTGTACCCTCGCTCACTTTCTTTAGCGACAGTCGTTGCTCCTCATCTGAGTGATGTATTTGCCTGTTTTTCAGTTCACTTCCCTGCAAGGAATATTTACCTCAGAGCTCTCTTTCACAGACTGCAGGCGCTATGTTTGTTAACAGGTGTTATAGTGATGACATCTTTCTGTATGATCAGGACAGGAGCTGCAAGTCCACTGTGTTGTGGCTGCAGTACAATTTTAGCTTATTATTATAATACTTTTTAACAGCGACAGATTCTTAAGATCACGAGGTGTTTACGATATTATTTCAGTATTAAGATGCTACTACATTCGGAACTGTCCCATAGGATTCAGTGTTCCATTAGTTTGGCACTAAACTGCTTAGTCTATTGCAGAAATTGTACTTAGTCCTGTCCTGTAGTGTCCTCTAGAGAGCAGCAGCTGTTTCCTTGGGCTCATTGCAATTGGGAACATTGTGATTACTGAGCAGGGGACTAAAGTCAGCAGACGAGCGAGTTGCAAATCGGTATTAATCTGGCGTACAGAGCTGCATGCTAATCTCTGGATCATCTCCAGTTAATGCGATGCTGTTCTTACCTTGCAATTGACCCAATCTGACTACTGGCACCAACAACCCTGTTATTACAAATAAACTTCTTGTGTACCTACCGTGATACATAAGTTTGCTGGAGAGGTTTGGCAGCCCATATTCAGTCAAAGGTGTGTGTGCAGATCACTGTGATACACAGGCATCAACAAACTGACATACAATATTTAATGTTTAACCGATAAAACCCAAATGAACCAAACCTGAATAAATTAGTGGTGGAAAGGAGTCTTTTTATATAGCAAAACGTCTCTGAGCCTTTGGTAATAACGATGGGTATATAACCCATTGTCCTCAATATTAGAAATGAATCCTTGAGCACTGCTGTTGTACCAACAGTCCTCAAAAGTGCTGCCATTACCCCCGTCCCATAAAAGCCTAACATTACCCTTTCTTGCATAAACTGTAGAACGTGCCTTTACATTTCAGTTGCAGTTTAATCTATTATCACCCTACTCCCCACTTCATAACCTTCACTCTAATTCTGGTCTCCTAACTGTCCCCCAAGCCCGTCTACACTGTATTGGTGACAGGGCCTTCTCCTGTTATGCCCCCAGGCTCTGGAACTCTCTGCCCAAGGATACCAGAGTCACCTTCCCTAAACTCCTTCAAATTCAGACTCAACACCTTGTTCTGTAGAAGAGCCTTTACTGAACTGGTTCCATTCTTTAGCCCTCTGCTTCTACTTTCCTTAGTACCACCATCCATGGTCTCCTCTGTCTATTGGAATTGTTTTGTCCTGTGTATTCTTATTGTAATTCTGTCAAGTGCTTTGAGAAGCTACCTTCAGAACCATTATATAAAATAGTTTATCCTAAATCCTTGAAGCTTTAATAGGGCACTGCAGTAGGGCTAAGAATTGACAGTGTTAGTGGGCCAGCAGGATTTGTGCAAATTATAGGTAGGCACAAAGGAAGACTAGGATTCACTTGAAATTCATGACACGGGACACTGAAACAGTGGAGAGGCTTTGTGTAGTAAGCATTCAGTCTCAATCTACACAGTTTGTGCTGCTGGTAGAGGTGGTTGTGAACACCCGCCTTCCCAGTCAAGTACTGGGATCTCCAGTCTCAATCCTAATACTTCCCCATGACTGTCCAATACCACTACTGTGAAACCAACACCCATAAGACAAGACCTCCAAGATTCTAACTGCACAATTATTCACTGATGTTTGTGCACCAGTATTGTTCCTCTGCTAAGGTTGGGAAGGCCTACTTTACACCAAGCCCATGTTGACAATTCCTTCCTTGTGTTTCTTTTAGTCAGTTTGTGCAGCCTAGAATAGGACACCAGATCTCACTCTTACTGGGCACTACAGTAGCAACTCACACTCCATAAGCACTACCCATCTCAGAAACAGGAGGATTTCCAGTATATTGAACACCTCCGTCTCTCTCACAGTAAAAAAAGTCACACTGCCCTGCCCAAGGAATAGTGCGGCCATCTTCCCCCACTACAACGCTTTATTACTCCAGCCATTTTCAGTCCTCATTGGCAGCAATACGGGAAGCATTCTTGAAAGGGGAACCCCCACAAATACTTCCATTGATTAATGGGTCTCACTTCCCTTGAATTCCTCCACCCCATTCAAACCTATAAACCATAAAGAAACAAGGGCAGGCAGAAGGGTCTTTCACAGTTTTATTGAAATGTTGCCATTACAAGGCAAGTGGAGGCAGGAGAGTCACAAGGGCCAGGCTGGAGCCTTCATTCAGGCACCTGGGGAGAAAGAAGGAGAACAATCCAGCTGAACTGCAGGACACCACCCCTACAGGAGCTCCTCCTGCCAGACCCTACCTGTCCACTGGCCAACATCTCCAAAGTCCTCTGTTCCCTCCACATCCTCACTGGTGCTCTCTGCATCTTCACTGGAGCTCTGAGGGTCTCCCTCCTCATCCTCAGTCCAGTCAGCTCCCACATCCAGAGGAGCTTCTACTGGTGCCACAGCCACCCGACTGCTGGTCACCAGGCTCCTGGTACCTGTGGACAAGCAGCACCCAGGAGTGAGGGATCTGCTATACCCAGAGTCCCACAGTGATGCTACTCATCTAAACAGTCCCTTTGTCCAGCATGGGATCATTCCTCAGTTGTCCAAGCATGGTTGTCTCTTGAGCAGAGATGCATCCACAAGGGATAGAGAACCAGACCCACCTTCATTCCAACTGCCAGCACACCTGGACTCACAGCAGGCACAGGCCTCATGGTCACCATACAGCTCCTCCCACCTGGAGGAGAGGAGGACAGGTGAGGCCTCCACCTGGCATGTCCCAGAGCACCCTCAGCAGGCTCCTTGCAGAAGTACCTCTTCGCCTCCCTGTTGTAGGTGCAGGACTTGGTCCCTGGTGTTGCTTTAGCAGGAGCCACAGCCATGACACAGTGCATGTACAGCTCAGTCACTTCATGCTGCAAGAGGGAAGGTCACAGCATTAAGGGATCAAGGCCAATAGAGGGACAGAGAAGGACCTTCTGCCATCAGTGAAGGCAAGCTGGCAGCTCTAGGCACTACAGCTGCCACAGTCTGGTTCACATCTAGATCATGGATGGAAAAGCAGACCATGGATCAGTAGAGCAAGAAGGCTGAGCAGCCTTTGAGCAGTACCTTCCTGGACAGCTTCTTCTGGAAGAGGAAGGCATCAATTGTGAAGCGGAGCACATCCTTCTGCTTGGAGGGGACAAACCTGGACAGGCAGCCATCTGCCTTGCTGTCCACCATGCACCTGGGGACAAGGACAAGGATGAACCCCTGCAGGCTCTCGGGGCTCCTGCCCACCTCTCCTCCCAGAAGGGGCCGTACCCCAAGTTGTCGATCACAGGGAAACGGGGCTGGGAGTGCTGGTCTGGTTTCTCCGTTACGTAACACGAGTGGATGTACAGCCTCTGCTCTGCTGTGGCAAAGTAGGCAGTGGCCTGGAAGTACATGGGCTGACCCAGGAAGTACTCATCCTTGGGAGAGAGCCGGACCCAGCGGGCTGGAAAGAAAGAGAGAGAGAGAGAGAGAGAGAGAGAGAGAGAGAGAGAGAGAGAGAGAGAGAGAGAGAGAGAGGCAGCATTACACCTGCACACAGCACCCCCTGCAGGCAGGAGGAGCCACTCACTCAAGGAGCTTACAGTTGGTGGTGAGCAGCACAAAGCTGCGTTTGTTCTTCAGGTCCTTGAAGAAGGTCCTTCTCCTGGCCCACGTGGGGACATAGCCAACCTTGTAGGAGTAGTGGAACCTGCAGGACAGAGGGGATGAGGGGCATCTGGACACTTTCCTAGCGGCTTCTCAGCAGCAGAGCCCTGCCTACCTGTTGTAGGAGCACTTGACAGGCACAGAGAAGGGAATGAAGCGATGCACAGGTGCACTGGAGGAGGGCGGGGCATAGCGGAGAGTGTTGGAGTACACCAGGCGGCCCTGGACAACCTGCAGGGTCACAGAGGAAGGGATATTCCCAGGAAAGGCAACCCCGACACTGGCCCTACAGCTCACATCGCTACACTGCCTGTAGATGAAGACCCGCTTACCGATCGCTCGGTGCCGCACTCGTGAAGCCCGTAGATGAAGTAGAAGTAACTGCGTGTGGTTCGGCTGACGCTGCAGTTGCCCAAGGTCACCTCCGATGGCCGACAGCTGAAGCCGAACAGGAGCCGACTGACCCTCACATACATCCTGCTGGAGTCACACCACACAGCCACTCCTCGGGTGCCCCCGATGGCCGGGCGAGCCGGCTGCCGCCCTCGCTGGGGAGGAAACAGGACGCTCTTGATGTAGGCGGGTAAGGGGCGGCTGCCGGCTTCGGGCTTCATCTTCTCCTTGTCGAAGTAGGGCGAGTACGCGTCTCTGGACACGGGAAGGGGGCGAAAGTCGGGAGCCAAGGACTGCGAGTCGTTCTCGCTTGCAGACAGGTCTTCGGAGGGCGCATCTGCCAGGTTCAAATCCTCCAACTGGGCTGCGTCTTCAGGAGCCGGGAGGTCGGCCTGGAGCGCCAATTCCCGAGAGTCCCAGCCAGCCGGCCCGGCGGAAACCAGTGCGGGGAGCCCGGCCCCTGTGCACAGGCACAGCATAAAGAGAAACGAGCGCATCACCAAATTAACGTCCCGCTCAATTGCTACAGGAGTAAAATAAGTAACCGGGGTAAAGTTAGCTCGAAGTTCGAAAACGATTTTGGCACGCCTGTAGCGCTTTCACGAAACCTCTTAGAGTTGCGAGAATGCTTGTTTTGTGTATAAAATACATTGTGGATGCTTTCTCAGCCTTTACTTTGTCGTTTTTATGACATTTTTTTGACCAAGCACGAATATTCTTTTGTCCATATCTTCGCGATGGAAGCACAGAACGCTATCAAACCAAATGCATTTTAAAGACCACGACTTGTGGATATTTCCACACCCTTTACATCAAACTATCAGTGAGCTAATTATCTTTTTTAAAACCTCCGGTTTTTCATCGATGCGTAATTACGCACGAACTGGAACCCGGGGGACCGCTGTGTGCACACGTTCACAACGCGAGAAATACTGTTCAATACGGCTTCATGCGAAAAACCCGTATATGACCATAGGAAGCAGAACAGCGCAGTCTCCCATTACCCAGACTGTAAGCACGGGAATAAAGCTTTGTTTGATTTCTGAAACCCTTCCTTTACGCCCTGTTTTCATTCAGGTAAGGGTCAACTATATTGAAAATACTACTGACAGCAGGAAGATTAAGATATTCTTTACTCAGCAGCTTATTAAAAACAGCTCCCATGATGTTCAAACCGATTTTTTACACAGAACACTGACACAGCTTTGTGTTCTGAATCTCTTTTTCTCTTGCTTGTATTTAATGTGGCACAATGCACTGGGATAGGGGTATTCTGTTCACAAACCAATAGCATTTAAACCACAGCACCCACAATGCTGCAGGTAAGTGTTTTGCACACTAAGCAGGTCATCTGACTATTCCCAGCTTTGTTTTGGGTTATGGAACCTTTATTTTTTTATGATTTTCTGAAGATAACACTACAGGTGGGACGGGTGGGTCGTCTTCATGGCTCAATAGCATTTCAAATACAGCACCAACTCTGCTGAAACCAAGTGTTTACACACCAGACAGGCCCCCGAACCTCGTACAACCTTGCTGTGGCTGTGGCCCCTTTCTTTATTTTGTAATGATTTTCTGAAGATAACACTACAGGTAATACACTGGGACAGGTGGGTCGTCTTCATGGCTCAATAGCATTTCAAATACAGCACCCACTCTGCTGAAACCAAGTGTTTTACACACCAGACAGGCCCCCGGACCTCGTACAACCTTGCTGTGGCTGTGGCCCCTTTCTTTAATTTTTTTATGATTTTCTGAAGATTACACTACAGGTAATACACTGGGACAGATGGGTCGTCTTCATGGCTCAATAGCATTTCAAATACAGCACCCACTCTGCTGAAACCAAGTGTTTTACACACCAGACAGGCCCCCGGACCTCGTACAACCTTGCTGTGGCTGTGGCCCCTTTCTTTATTTTTTTATGAGTTTTTCAATATGGCACCATTAGACAGGCGGTACATGGGGATAGTACATCGTGCCCTTCACGAGTCAATAGCTCTTCAAGCACAACAGCCACAGTGCTGCAACCAGGTGTTTTACACACCAGACAGCTCCCCTAACCTTATACAACCTCGCTTTGAGTTGTTTAACATTTCTTTCAAATCACTTGGGTTCATCAATCATTTGATCATTTTTCAGCGTGGAATAAACCTATTACTTGTTCCTTGGAGATTACCATCTGCTGATAAGATATGATCGCTATATTGACCATATACAATTTCTTGCATAAGGAATTCATAGTTTGCATACACCGATCCCCCCGGAGTCCCAAGTGATTCTGGTTTTGGAAAGCTAAAGGACAATGAGCTTCACGATACCAGGGGGACAGTGGGTGGTCAAGTCTCCCCTAAACAATGGATCTTGTCAGATTATGATGTCAGTGCATTTAATAAATGTTGTTGAACTCTCTTTAGCCCAAATACAGAGGAGCCCAGACCCAGAATGTTACACATACTGACAGAGAGTGATCTCATTATGTGTGTTTGGATTTTAACAACTATTTTTATTGTTTGCTAGAACCAAAACAATCTATGTTAGACATTTTCATCTTCAGTCAAAAATACAAACCTGTGTACGTAGTGTGGTGCAGGTTCTTGTCCCATCCTGCTCTTGGTCCAGGTTGGAGTGTTGCACCGATTCTGAATCTTGTAAGCTGGTATGGATGGGTTTGGGGGTGTTGATACCAGAGTGGTCCAGGAGGGGGATTCAGGTGTCTCGGGGGCATTCTTGTTTTTCTATGAGTTCAGGTTGATTCTGTTGGTTCTGTCATGAATCTCCCTCACGCAGGCAAGCGCTCCCGCATTCCCTCGAGCTCTCCCCATACCAAACGTGCACATGTCAATCAGTCCTCTACTTAAACCCTCATCTGTCCCCCGGTCATTGCTCACGATTGAGATTCTCTCCTGGAGCTTACCTACTAACTACGCCTTTGCCTTACTATAACTTCTCCCCTGGACCTCGACCCCGCTTTTCCGACAACTGCTTTAGCCACTCGATTTTGTACCTTCGCCTGTTTTACGCTTTCTCGGATCCTGACCCCAGCCTGTCTCTTCGTTTACGCCTCTGCCTACCGACGCAACTTCTACGCCTTCCCGGACTCCGACCCCTGCCAGTCCCTCGACTACGCCTTCGCCTGTCGATTCTGTGCCTACGCCTGTACTACGCCTTCCCGGACTCGGGCCCCTGCCTGTTTACTCCGACTACGCCTGCGTCTCGCGCCAACCCTACCAAGGGCACCGCATTGGATCCCTATCCTCAGCAGTCAGCCCCTGCGTGACAGGTTCTGAGTGTCTTGGTTACATCCGTTTGTGTGTATAGATGAAAAAGCTATTGAAGAGCACCCCCACACCCCCCACCCGTCTCGGTGGAAGTTGCCATGTTCAAAAAATCCTAAAAAGATAATTAAAGTTGCACACAACAAAGCATGACTGTGAAAGGTCAGGAGGCCTGCCTAGTGAGCACAACACTTGATTACAGTCAAAAAAACAATTAAAAAATAAATAAATGTTCCACAACTCAAAGCGAGGTTGTATAAGGTTAGGGGAAATGTGTGGTGTAAAACACCTGGTTGCAGCACTGTGGCTGTTGTGCTTGAAGAGCTATTGACTCGTGAAGAGCATGATGTACTATCCCCATGTACCGCCTGTCTAATGGTGCCATATTGAAAAACTCATTAAAAAATAAAGAAAGGGGCCACAACCACAGCAAGGTTGTATAAGGTTCTGGGGGCTGTCTGGTGTGTAAAACACTTGGTTTCAGCAGAGTGGGTGCTGTATTTGAAATGCTATTGAGCCATGAAGACGACCCACCCATCCCACCTGTAGTGTTATCTTCAGAAAATCATAAAAAAATAAAGGTTCCATAACCCAAAACAAAGCTGGGAATAGTCAGATGACCTGCTTAGTGTGCAAAACACTTACCTGCAGCATTGTGGGTGCTGTGGTTTAAATGCTATTGGTTTGTGAACAGAATACCCCTATCCCAGTGCATTGTGCCACATTAAATAAAAGCAAGAGAAAAAGAGATTCAGAACACAAAGCTGTGTCAGTGTTCTGTGTAAAAAGTCGGTATGAACATCATGGGAGCTGTTTTTAATAAGCTGCTGAGTAAAGAATATTTTTATCTTTCTGCTGTCAGTAGTATTGTGAATATAGTTGACCCTTACCTGAATGAAAACAGGACGTAAAGGAAGGGTTTCAGAAATCAAACAAAGCTTTATTCCCGTGCTTACAGTCTGGGTAATTGGAGACCGCGCTGTTCTGCTTCCTATGGTCATATACGGGTTTTTCGCACGAAGCCGTATTGAACAGTATTTCTCGCTTTGTGAACGTGTGCCAGTTCGTGCGTAATTACGCATCGATGAAAAACCGGAGGTTTAAAAAAAGATAATTAGCTCACCGATAGTTTGATGTAAAGGCTGTGGAAATATCCACAAGTCGTGGTCTTTAAAATGCTTTTGGTTTGAAGGCGTTCTGTGCTTCCATTGCGGAGATATGGACAAAAGCATATTCGTGCTTGGTCAAAAAAATGTCATAAAAACGAAAAAGTAAAGGCTGAGAAAATATCCACAATGTATTTTATACACAAAGCAAGTGTTTTTGTAACTCTAAGAGATTTCGTGAAAGCGCTACAGGCGTGCCAAAATCGTTTTCGAACTTCAAGCTAACTTTACCCCGGTTACACTGCAGAGCCACAGGCGCCTCACTTTTCTCCATTCTCTGGGTTAGGGTGAAAAAAAAACTTTGCTGGTATTAGCTGGCCTGCTGGGAGTACCTTTTCTTCACTGATAAGCAAGATTTGTGTTTCATCTTTCACAAGCTGTATAGATTTCTTTCAAAACAAGTTGTTCCAGAAAGGAAACGAACACTTGCATTCACCTGAATTAAAAGACATGGGATTTGCCCATAAGGATAAATTCTGTACAGTAAGACAGGAAGAAAGGCACCGCTGGGAATCGGACCCAGGATCTCCTGTTTACTAGACAGGCGCTTTAGCCAACTAAGCCACTGCGCCTGGCAAACTGCTGTCCTTTGACAGCCACTTGGACACGTCTCAACTGCTCTGAGACATCTGTGTTCGGTGTGCACCGAGCCTGCTCGCCTTGCAAGTTGCCTCATTTACATGCGATAGTTCCACCACTAAGAGAAAGGATGAGAAATGGCTTTTATCTGTCACTTTTCATGTCAGAGGATCTCAATCTGCTTTCCCTGTACAAGAGGATGTCCAACTCATGTAGCTAAAGACGTAGACGACAGTGCTCCACTGAAATCTTGATCTCACAACCCTCGGCATGACTCCGCTATGTTCTGCTTTAGACAAAGGGGGGAAAAGACTTCTTTCATCACACGTTTTGCACTGTTTACGGTGTTTGCAGTGCTCTTTCTTAAATGAAAACCAGGAATCGGCACCATATGAGGTGAGACTAGATAATATTGGAACAAGTAGCCTCGCCATTCCATGCGTGACGTGAGCAAAGTGTAATTCCTGTCTTTATAGTGTGCTTGTTAGAGACATAGCTGGCACCCAGAGCGCTTTAAATCCGGGAGTCAGCAGCCCAAGACAAGAGAGTTTCCTTCGTCTATGTTTTTGCGTGAAGGGGGAAACCATGCGTGTGCTGCAAACGATCTTAGTATCGAAGTGCCGTCCCACATAACCGATCCGAACAATCTGCTTTACAGAGGAGCACTGCCGGAGCTTATCGTTTGCAAACTGAAGACCAGGCTGACCTCTTCTGTGACTCTTGAACACTGAGTCTCAAGGTTGTGAATTCAAGCTCCACGCTGGCGGGAAATTCCATAGGTAATGATCACATTTTCTTGCATGCTAATCAAAAGAAATATTAAGAAACTTTTCCCGATACCAGTTTTTTACAAAAGTAAAGGCACACGGCACATGTGTGCCACATCACGTCCGAGTTTAGTGACAACTACCTCAGAGATTGTAAGCTGGGTAGTTTCAGATCAGATCACTTTTTTTATCAAAGGTTCAAGCAAACCCGAATACTTTTTCAAGAGACATTTCAGAATCCCAGTCAAATCCAGTAAGATTGCTGGATCCTTTGAATTCGACTGAACTATAGCACAGATCTGCAGTCCACCATTAGAATACTGTGGGTGTGTTGTATAAGCCATACCGCCCAAAATAGTTCTAAAACAGGAGAAGCATCCTCGTTTAGGAATGTGGTATAAAGTGAAATGGTCTGGGAAGAGTCCTACGTTTGAACAGTTCAAAATAGACGTAAAGGGGTATTTACGGACTCTTTCGAAATGTAAGAACGAGCTGTGCGGACCTTATCTTTATTTACCTTGTGTAATCGTTTTTCATAAAGTGTCATTGTATTATAGCATGTGCCCCTGACGATTTTCTTGATACGTTATATGTGCTCTTGTTTGTATTGTGTGTAGTTTTGTTGTTCAAATAAAACCTAAAAGACACAACTTTCCGGATGCGGCTGCTGTAAAAATAAAATGACATCAAGGGTTCTGTACGCAGAGGTCTGAAACCTGCTCAACAGAAGATCTTTATCAAGAGGTGTTAAAGAAGTAGAGATCTCGCCATGAGAGGGGAAGCATCTCAGAAAAAGCAGGTGCAGTCGGTTCCACGGTTATAACGCCACTAATTCGGGCGACAAGAGCAAAACCCACCCGGCTTCCTCCGGGCAAGTAATGAGACAAAGAGACAGTGCACAGCGGGTAGCGTGGCCGAGCGGTCTAAGGCGCTGGATTAAGGCTCCAGTCTCTTTTGGGGTGTGGGCTTGAATCCCACTGCTGCTAGGAGTTTTTGTGTTACAACCACCAAATGGAGCAATGTGTTAAAAGCTACTTTATCAGCTTAACATCAAAGCAGGGAAAAAAAAGTGTTTCTTCTTCTCAACACAAATTATCGTTTCCACCTTCAGCAGGGAAGTTTGTCTACCAAGATCACTTTTGAGTCAGTGCAAATCACAGTGCGCCCTCAATTTTAATGTCGGTTGCGCTCCTTTTTTCTGTGAAACGTTAATGTTCTGCATTTTCAAGTCGAGTCATCCTAAGGGGTAGAGCTGATTATGTCTTTCCGCATAGCGCTCCATCAGAAATAACTTGTCTAAGTTCAAAAGAGATTGTGGGTTTCACTTCAAGCAATCACAAAGCATACCTCACATGTCAGATCTAAATGGGGAATTTGTTGGTTACGAAGCTGAACGTTTTTCCATGTTCTGCTAAAGTATCCACTGGCTTGCCTTTATAAGCAGTCTTGGAAAGATAAGCTGTGCTTCATCTCAGGAAAAATCATCAGTACTGTCATTTTATTCTGTGTGTATGGCCGTTATTTAAAGTATATAAAAATCACGAGTTCATAGACATCCAAATATCAACAGCACCTTGTAAACCTGTCATAAGAATTCCTTCAATCCAATAGTTTCACTCCAGGGAAAAGGCAGGGAAACATAGAGAATTCTTATTTAAAGACAACATCCGTATTGGATTGCATGTAAGCAGGCACCACTCAGAATTCCTAATATGATTTTGAATTCAGTTTTGCAGTGCTTTAGTGCTTTACTACTTTCAGAGAGTCCTTTATTGACCTTGCTGAAGCAGAGAAGCGACATAATCACAATTGTGACCAGTTTTTCTGCTGTTTCTGGTTAATACTGATTATTATTTTGTATTTTGATTAGTATTTTTCGTAGCGTTCTTCCTCAGCTTTTTAGTTATTTGGTGAGCAAGAACCACTGAGAACGAGTCTGAATCAATCAAGAACACATATGGTACTGCTGTCCTGTGTATTACTGCTTCATCCTAATTGAGCTTTTCAGTGTTGAAGAAGACGTTTCCAATTTCGATTGCTGGTTTCAGAGGATGTGCTACAAGATCACAGATTCATTTGAAAAGATTTGGAGATGCATTGGCTGGGATTCAAACCTGGCTCAATTGCATGAAGGCACTTATACTCAGCAACGAGAGGAAAGGAGAAGGGGTCAGAGGTAGTGTGGCTGAATGGTCTAATATGCTGGATTTTAGGCTCCACTCTCTCAGGGGCGTGGGTTTAAATCCCACTACTGCCCAATGTTTCAAGACCTTACTTCCTGTGATTTGTAATATGGTCAGTAAAAGCACTTTATGTAAGTATCTCTTATGTCAGCACTACAAGTCACTTACTGCTCCACAGGACCGGGGTTCAATCCCTGGCATCTTCAGGTGTTTTATATAACTGTACTCACATCGAAATCTTCTGTTGAGTGAGAACTCTTTGCTCGTGTTCATAGAGAGCCAGGTTTACCTTTTGAATCTCACCCGGGATTTCCTGAGAGATCATTCAGCGAGCGAGACCTCCCTCTGGACTCCGCACTGAGCTGAAAGCTGCACGAATTCCTCACTGTGTGTCCTGTACTGTTACAGGTGGTCCAGCGTAAATGTGCAGCACAGTGATATGAACAACTTGAACTTTTTCTGTATGTGAAGGAAAATGCAAAAGAGCATGTAAAGTATTGATCATATAAAATATCCATAGTACAACTCGTGAAAAAACTGAAGCACAAAACAGCGACTTTTGATGATTACAAGAGATTCAAGAAACACAACCGTCCGCAGATGGGTTCGGATCCTGAACGCTTAAGTCAAAAGAACAAAAGCGAAGTAAACTCACTTCATTGTCTTATAGTTTCTGTAATAAAACAATTTTTTACTTTCTTTATAATTTCTTACTGTTGATAGACGATTTATTGAATTTTAACAGAATCACAATTACAAATATTTGGGGTTAAACTGTTATTCACATACTCTAACAAAGAGAAACGTTAGTGTCTTCCAGTGTGTGAGCCAATTTCTCAAAACATTAAAAAATAAGTTATAGAAATTGAATTGTTCTACTTTTTAGGCTTGCATAGTCTTATTCATATTTCAGTTAAGCCTTTTCTTCTGTAGTAATTTCATTTGATATTAAAATTAGTCCTGATTTACAAGATGTAACAAGGGTTACATTTTAACCCTTCAATCCAATAGTTTTACTACAAGTAAAAAGCAGCGCAATATATAGAGAGATGACATTCAAAGATTTCAACGTTCTTATTGGATTGCCTGTATGCAGATATCGCTCAGAATTGCTAATATGATTTTAATTCAGTTTTTCTCTACTACTTTCAGAGTCTTTTATTGACCTTGCTGAAGCAGAGAAGTGACATAATCACAAATGCAACCAGTTGTGCAGCTGTTTCTGGTTAATAATGATTAATGCAAAAAAAAACAGCTCCTTGCATTAAGAGTCCTCCCTCTGGATTCCTCTGAAAGCTGCGCGAATTACTCATTGCGTGTCCTGTACTGTGTAGCACAGTGACTAGAACGCCTTGAGTTTTTTTCCGTATGTGAAGGAAAATGCAAAAGAGCATGAAAAGTATCGATGGTATAAAATATCCATGGTACAACTTGAGAAAGAACTGAAGGACAAAACAATGACATTTGATGATTACAAGAGAAACACAACCGTCCGAACATGGGCTTGGATCCTGACCGCTTGCGTTAAAAGACAAAGCAAAGGATATAACCTGTAAATGTCTTCATGTCTTACAGTTTATGAAATAACACAATTTCTTACTTTCTTGATAATTTCTTACTATTGATAGATGCTTTTTTAAATTTTAACAGAATCACAATTACAAACAAATGGGGTTAAACTGTTATTCACATACTCTAACGAAGAGAAACGTTAGTGTCTTCCGGTGTGTGAGCCCATCTCTCAAAAAATAAAAAAATAAGTTCTATTAATTGAATTGTTCTATTTTTCAGGCTTGCATAGTCTTATTCATATTTCAGTTAAGCCTTTTCCTCGGTAGTAATTTCATTTGATATTAAAATTAGTCCTGATTTACAATTTTTGGACATGGTTCATCTTAAAGAATTTTGTAATAAGTTTCAGTTTAGGAAAATCGTGCCCAGAAGCTACCAAAACTGGTAATGTTCACATAATGTGTAAAGCAAAAGCAGCAGTTGGGGTGGGAAACAAAAGGCATTTCTTGGTATGAATCCTTAAACTTCATAGATGGCGTTCTAGGACTTCTCGCTTCAGATAAAGCTGTCAATACATCATAGATTTCTACTCAACCAATATCAGCAGTGTTATCACTACCGAACACTAAATATAGATCCTGGCAATAATTCATGAGTTGTTTGTTAGAAAATTATTTATGTTTTTTTTTAAACATATTTTCAATACCAGACAAGAAGTCGAAAGTTTCAATTTCATGCAACTGATGAAATCTCTCTTCGATGGAAGTTATAAGTACAGTACATCCAAAATACTGCGGAATCAATCAAATTTACATGTTTCTTGTGGATCCAGAAGATCATTTTGAGACTCAAAACATGCCTGTCTTTTCTTTTTTCGAGGACGAAGGAGTAGCAGCAGGAGTAGCAGTTATGGCAAGAACGTGTTTAGAGTTCAGGACTTCTCATTTCTAATGCAATACCATCGACTCGGAAAGCACCGCCCGCGATAAAAGAAATTGCAGAATTGGTCTGTTCATGCTGCCTACAGGCTTTGAATTGCTGGCATTTTCTGCAAGCGTTCCTTTTTGAGGGTTCATGAAATTCCTCACATTTGAGCCAACACTAAAATATTTCATTCGGGGTCGCCTAATTCATAGTGCAAACCGAATCTACAGGGGAATGCTGTGGCACATGAAGCCGTTTGTTATTCTGTTGTGAGGTGTGAGGGGTGGAATGCAAATCGAGTTGGTGAATAGAAAATGAAACAGGAGTCACTTCTTGAGCTACGAATTCCAAAAAGTATGAAAACCTGTGCATTTTAACAGTGCAGAATACTTACAAATTGCACTGAGTTGCTTGCTTTCTTCTGCTGCTTTTATATTTCAGTCATTCACTGTAGCACTGGAACAATTCAAGAGAGCTAAAAGCAGAAGCTGTCAGGAGTGGGATTTGAACCCACGCCTCCATTTGGAGACCAGAACACCCAAGCCAGCTGGAAAGACACACGTCCTTGAGTCTGGCGCCTTAGACCACTCGGCCACCCTGACAAGCGAAAGCAAGTGGTGTGCTGAATGCACCAGTAGTTGACTAAACTGAGTTTCTTCCCTGAAATTATTTGCTTGCGAAGAGCCAAGTTGCCTTGAATGGATCTTGGAAATCAAATATACGGATGGATTGTTATTCGGTTGTGAGTTTTGAGGGGCGTATTATAAATTGAGTTGGTGAAAAGGCGCTTTTTGTTAGTCTGTCGGGAGGCTGCACAAGGTGTTTAGAGGGAGAACTTCTAAAAGGCAGGCTCTCTATGTTTAACATCAAGAAAGATTTTTTTTTTTCTCAATGGAAATGCTCTTTGGCGCTTTCAGCTTTACGTAGGGAACAACGTCTGCCGAGACCACTTTTGAGCCAGTGCAAATGGTAATGTGCCACCAAGTATATTTAATATTGGCTGTGGTAGCGAGCTGCTTTTGTTTGTGAAGCTTTTACTTCTTTAAGCTGAATCATCAGCAGGTGTAGCTTATTAAATCTTTGCTCATAGCACTCCATCAGAAATACCTTGTCCATGTTCAAAAGAGATCAGGGGATTTACTTCATGCTTTCACATGGCATACCTTACACGAAAGATTTAAATGGGGAATTGATTGTGCTTCTTGATGTTGTTCCTGTGGTTGCCTTGGTTACAATTGTGAACGTTCTTCCACGTTCTGCTAGAGTATCCACTGGGTGGGCTTTATCAATTGGCTCGGATAGGTCATCAGTGCTCCGTCTCCAGAAAAATAATCAGCACTGTCTTTTTTCTGTGCGCATGACCGTCTTTTAAAACATATAAAATCACGAGTTCATTGATTTCTCCAAATAACAACAATACATTTTAACCCTTCAATCCAATAGTTTTACTCCAAGTAAAAAGCAGCGCAATATATAGAGAGATGACATTCAAAGATTTCAACGTTCTTATTGGATTGCCTGTATGCAGATATCGCTCAGAATTGCTAATATGATTTTAATTCAGTTTTTCTCTACTACTTTCAGAGTCTTTTATTGACCTTGCTGAAGCAGAGAAGTGACATAATCACAAATGCAACCAGTTGTGCAGCTGTTTCTGGTTAATAATCATTAATGCGAAAAAAAAAGCTCCTTGCATTAAGATCAAGAGCAACCAACGCGCTCGCTTGTTGAGTTGGGTATTTTCCGAGCTACTCTTCCTTAGCTGTGTAGAGGTTTGATGGGTTTACTGAGACAATTATTCATTGCAGCAGCAATCACGAGGTGATTCGTTGTGGCTTTTAGAAAATCAATTGTCAGAACAACTAACAACGCACACACACGGGTTCAATACACGAGATACAGTTATTAATATAAATTGTGCACCAAACATATACCAGTCTGCCTGGATACAAGCGGCAGACCTTACTGTGAGGGTTATCAATACACACGGTATATAATCTCGAAGAGATGCAAACACAAAGAGATACACAACAGAGAATATATGTCAATATATATCGTTCGGTTACCAAATCGCTAATCAGTGTTATTACCCACTGTTACTCTAAACTCGGAAGTAAATGCAATACTCATGAATTAAATTGATAACAACTTATGTTGAGGTACAATTGAATTCTCGAGACGCAATGTAGAACATGGGGTTTACTTATCCACTGTGTATGGATTTGGAATTTCCCGGCACGAACACCAAACCAGCTGACAGGCTCTGTTGCAGCCTCGGTTCCAGCGGTTGTCCAATGGGCATTGTCCCGGCGTCCTCTGGCTACCGACCAACCAGTCGAGGTGCAGCTCAGAGTTGGACGGGCGGAGGAATCTGACTGCGGCGCGCAGGGCAGTCGTTGCTCCGAGGGGATCTACCAGCAGTCCGGCTGGCTAGTAGAAAGTCTCTATGCACAGAGTGTGACTGCGAGTCCTCACAAGTCACTCTTTTGCCCGGGAAGAAGCTGGTTCGTTCTCGGACCAGCGCTGCTTCTGAATAAGCTATTCAGGTTGTCGACAAGGGTCCAACTGTAGGCTGCCGTTGATCAAGCGGAGCATTCACGTTGGTAGAATTCTGAGTACGTACGGGATCCTCGGTCTCGTGCTTAGAACAAAGTCCAAGTCCCAGTGCAGACAACAGCAGTTGTCACGTGATTGTTTCTGAGGATGCGCGAAAATGGCCAAGGAGAGCCCCGATCTGAGCTTGCGCTCCGTTTTTGACCAAGACACAGATGTGTGCTGATTGGTTGAGATTTTGGCGGGCATTGGAGACCCACGTGGTGTTACCACGCCCTGCCAATCCCTGATTGGTTGATCAAAGTGAGATATGAGTCACTTACTCCTGACGCTTAGGAATGCAGTCCAGATGTCCAATTGGCACTCCCTAGAAAGATAGGCGCCAATGGATGACCATTGATCATGATAGCCAGGCTTAGCTAAGTGCATCTCCGTTTGGGAGCTGTCCCTTATGAAAAGAAAACATCTTAAATCAGCCTGCATGAATACTTTCTCTGTGGTTGGACCACAGAGAGGGAGAGTGAGATGGGGCCTCATTTAGGAAAGCACAGCAACGCTTAATTCTGTCTTATTAACAAGAATTGCCGCTACAGCTGTAAACTTATTTGGCGAGCATGGACCTCTGAGAAGGAGTCTGAATCCATCAAGAAGACAGGAATTCTAATATCGCACTGCCGTCTTGTGTACAAAATATTTGTTCAGCTCTAACGTCTGTGTGCATTGACAAGGCATCTCAAAAGGACATATTAAATAAGAAAATGATCCTTTCTGTTACCATTCCTGCAGTTGGAGCGTTGTTTCACCCTTTTACGTTCTACAATATTTACAGACAAGGTTTTATCACTGGAGTTGTACAGAACAAGTGTGCATCAGTCCATGAAAATCATCAGTACTGCTGTTTTACTATGCATAGTTTAATCAAGAGCACTTAAAAGATGCAAAAGATGGATTGTGTTCTGTGAGCACCTGCACATCTCTAAGTCACTTCCACACGTGTCTATGTTGGGGATGTAGCTCAGTGGTATAGTGCTTGTCTTAAATGTATGAGGTTCTGGGTTCAATCCCTGGTTTCTCCAAGTGCTTTATGTTACTGTGCTCACATCGCAGTCTTCTGTTGAGTGAGAACTCTTTGCTCGTGTTCATAGAGAGCCAGGTTTACACAATTAAACTCGAAGTGCTACAGTGTTCTCTGAAGTTTTAAATGTACCTCCAAATTATTTAGTTCTGTTAACTACCAAAGAATGTGAACTAATTTAAAGCCACATTCAGGAAATCCAGAGAACATCTTCACACTTGTCGTGGCTGTTGCAGAAAAACCTCACCCGGGATGTTGAATCTCACCCGGGATTTCCTGAGAGATCATTCACTGAGTGAGTCCTCCCTCTGGACTCTGCACTGAGCTGAAAGCTGCGCGAATTCCTCCCTGCGTGTCCTGTACTGTGTAGCACAGTGACAAGAACACCTTGAGTTTTTTTCTGTATGTGAAAGAAAATGCAAAAGAGCATGAAAAGTATTGATGGTATAAAATATCCATGGTACAACTCGAGAAAGAACTGACGGACAAAACAATGACATTTGATGATTACAAGAGAAACACAACCGTCCTAATATGGGTTTGATCCTGAACACTTGTGTTAAAAGACAAAGCAAAGGATATAACCTGTAAATGTCTTCATGTCTTACAATTTCTTCCTTTCTTAATAATTTCTTACTATTGATAGATGCTTTTTTGAATTTTAACAGAATCACAATTACAGACATTTGGGGTTAAACTGTTATTCACATATTCACATATAATTATGAGACTCAAAATATGCCTGTCTTTTCTTTTTTCGAGGACAAATGGATTATTGAGGTGTAAAGATGGGTTCAAAACCAAAATCATCTGCTATTGCTGCTGTTTCTTCAAATCCTTTAATTGATCATTGATATCAAGGAATAATATTATACAAATTGTGGTTTTCTGTGAATTGCCAATTTTATTGTAACTACATCTTCGTTTACAGATGTCTTGTATGTATCACAAGGTATTACAGATGCAGCAATTCAAAATGGGTGGGGTATTTCGCGGCATACCCCGGTGGGCGTGTCGCAGTGTCACGCAGTATCACGCGGTTAATCGCGTCATTTGACGTCATCCCGGAAACTATCCGGCGTCACCTTGTAAAACCGCCAGGGGGAGCTTAACCTCTCATGTACAGCATTTGAGCTTTTAATTTTGAACTGTGTATTACAGCATGTTAATCATCAGTCATTAAAATGTTGGTATATTTTATGAAAGCAAGATTGCTCAGTTGGACAAAAGTACACAACCTACCTTTATCAGAAATATTTATGCATCAAAGCCTTTACCGAAGATATTACTAATAGTATTAATAATGGATGACTTTGGACAAGCTGTATACTCAAAGTATAATTTCTTTAGCACATTTGTACAAGCACTTGGAATCTGTCCAAGCCATACTTTGTCAGGCATTTTGTTTTACTTCAATGGGCATAAAAACTTCCTTGCTTTTAACAGGGCGTTTCATAATTTCTAACTACGAAAATGATTTAAAATGCGACACTTATCATTCAACTAGAGCTCAAAATATCACAAGGATCCTCAAGAGCACAGCAAAGACTGTATTAAAAGATACTTGTATGTAGCAACGCTTTCTTTTCCGTATACCAGATTTTATGGAACCACTTCAGAGGGGTGTCAGCCAGTCAGATTCCAGGAATTGGTACTTTAAAGGAAAAATACACGCCGGTATTCCATTTCTCCCTAACGATTTTAAGCATCGAAGTATATAACTAGCATGTGAAATAGCGTGTGAAAAAGTGGTAGTTTTAAGCTTTTCTGCTAATATAATATGGAATCGCGTATCTAAAGAATTTAATAACGATATGATTATATTCGTGTACTGCGACAGGGCTGTGTAGGGCTGTTTCGCCTCTCTCTTCATGCAACTTCCCTTGTAGCCTACTGGTCTACGTGCCCAACTATCAACTCACGGGTTGTGTGTTCAACTCCAGCTTGTGCAAACATTTCTTTGAAAAAATAGAATAGCGATATTATGGACAATCAATTGACTTTTATATTTCAAAATATCACAACATGATCGATTCTAAGTCATTTTTGATAACAATTAATAGTCACCTTCTTCCCTTCTGACAATGGTCCCTGTTTCTGCTTCCTGCTTCTAGTGTGTGTGTGTGCAATAATAGCGATATTATGGACAATCAATTGACTTTTATATTTCAAAATATCACAACATGATCGATTCTAAGTCATTTTTGATAACAATTAATAGTCACCTTCTTCCCTTCTGACAATGGTCCCTGTTTCTGCTTCCTGCTTCTAGTGTGTGTGTGTGCAATAGAGTAAATTTTTATAGAGAAATGCAGGCTGGACAGTATGCGTTACAATATAAACATTTATATTGATTTAAATCGTTTTCTGATTTAAATCGCAAATGCGAGTTTAATTATATGTGTTTTTTAATCATATTCAGGCTAATGCAACATAAATTGATACAGTATCTTTGTCTTCAAAGAATCTTAATAAACTTTCAGCATACCTTTCTACCCGTTTAGATTTATATTTCTTGGGATTTTGGGATCAAACGTGGAAGGATTAGATTGTAATCATTTTTATTTTTCAAATATGAGATTGTATTTCTGAATGTTATGTTACACCTACAGTAGTTCACTGCTTTAAATACATCGAATTAAGAAAGTTAGATGTAGCACTTTAGATATTTTTTTCTGAACCAGGGAAAATCTGATCATGTTTCTCTATAACAATAATAAAAAACTTTATTTTACATATCACCTTTAAAAGTGGCATCTCAAAGCAAAAAAGTAGATGGGAAAAACAGTTAAAAGGGACCAAAGTAAATACCAGACAAACACAAACGTGTTTTTAATAAAATGCTTTTATTCATTCAGCAGAGAGTGAGAGGGACATCCAGCAGGGAGAGACACACACACCGGTTTCCATTGACAAAATTGTTTTTTTTCAATTCCTCTTGTCTAACAGGAATGTTTTGTTGTGGACAGACTGTTAGACTAGAGGAAAAGAGCGCCTCCTTCTACGAAGCATTTCGTTGATCCGATCACTAATTCTTTTCCAGTCGCACGCAGTAAGGGTTGAGAATCTCCGATTCACCATGCTACTAATGGTTTCCCGGAGATTGCAAGGCAAGGCACTTTTGCCTCTGGACCCATCGAAATTTACAGACGTGGTCCACCCCCAGTAAATTTCAAAAGTCACAAGATTTCGAAACACGAGGGCGGCGTAGCGGTCGGTTCTTGCTTTCCCGTCTATGCCGATGCACTGCAAGTACAACCCCCCCCTCCATCTCCTGAGTGATGGGTAACAGTTGGATATCTGGGAGAATTATTCGTCCACTGGCGTCTGTGAATTCCGCTCTGTAAATGGTGCTTCCTGGGGGGAGATAGACGGCGGGGACAGCATCAACAAATTCCTGCGCGGTGGTGAGCGGAGAGGCCGGGATGGAGTGTCCTGAGGCGGTGTGTGCTCTGCGAGGGGCAGAGCTTCTGCCAGGCATTGCAACCTGCGCGGCGGGGAGAGGCACTTTTCGGGAGACAGCTGCTCAACTGTTTGACTGCTGGAACATACTGTCTCCTTCCTCTGCATTTTCAGGAGTGTCTCTAGCCTCCCAGTCCTCCCCAGTAATGCATCGTACTACTCCCGCTGCTGCCGAAAAGTCTCCACACAGGTGCTGCTTCTACAGGTTGGCACCCTGGCCAGTGGCCGAGAGCAGAGACCCACGGCCTGTGGCAAAATAACATAATTCATGTAAGAAATAAAGTCACACATTAGTATTCATCAGTCGCGGAACAGAAGTCAAAATAAACTTTTCTTTTTTTCCGTCTTACCGCTTTCTTTTTTACTGTCCTGGTGGTAGATCGTTTCGCCCGTGCTGTGTTTTCTTGAAGAACAGGCTACGAAGAAATAATTATAATTGAATTTAAAATTCAAAACGGCAATAATACCTTGTAATATACGCTGTAATCACGTATTTCAGATGAAGTCTGCTGTATTTGCTTACCCTTCGCTCTTTGGAAGCTGGGGCGGCAGAAGCACCCCATCTCTTCCCGTAAAAGGTCTTGGTCTCCACACTGTACTGTAGTCGCTGTAGTGCAGGTTCGCAGTTTTTTTTGTGATGGGAGCTCACCCAATCCCTTTGTGTATTTATGCTATATTCACATGTACGGCTAAAATGTTCATATTCTTCCAATGAAAGGCGGGTGCCTCTTGCCGAAGTCGGGAGACATTAGAGGCTTGCCACACCCGGACTGTTAAACCAACGCATTAGCACGTCAAAGCCCATTGAGGAGCCGGGCGCAATAATTGTTTTGTCCCTTGATTTACTGATCTACATTAATTATGGAAATCGAGTTCCTGCTCTTTGCAGACGACCTGGTCCCGCTGTCGCCCACAGAACAGAGGCTGCGCCAGAACCTGGCGCTGCTGGAGCACTACTGTCAGACCTGGGCGCCGACAGTCAATCTGGACAAGACCAGAGTTATGGTTTTCCAGAAAAAAAGCCAGACCTCAGGGAAACAGGTACAAATTCACACTTAACAACACATTAACACCAAACAACATTTGTATTATATTCCCTATTTATCAAACTCTACTCTACACAGAGAGGGGCTTGTCCCCTCCTCCCGCCCCTCTCTGTGTACAGTAGAGCCTCCTGTCCAGCCAGCACATGTCCACAGACATTCACAACAGCGACATATCATAAAACGTTTGCACATATAGTTAAATTATTAGTTGTTTTTCAGGAAGTTAAAAAAAAACACTTGAAATACTTATCCAGTCTCTCGAAATAAAGGTATTTTTCAAGCAATGCAACAAACGTCTGGCAATGTGTTTTTTTTAATCCAACATTGACAGCCACATCTTAAATCTTGCCAGTCAGCTCTTTTTTCTCTATTTGAATTGTGGCTTACACTTCGCACGACTTTAAAAGCTAGAAAGACAGGTTTCAATTCACATTAGCTGGCGAGCCTTGTTAACAAAAAAACAGACAATACACAGGGAGGGGGAGGTCAAGCCAGAGAGAGAGTTTTTTACCCTCTGTCTAAAAACCCAAATAACCCGGGGCTGAGACTCTGGGGGGATCATTGCGTTCTTTCTTCTTTTTTTCAGCATGGAATAAACCTGTTGCTTGATTCATATGGATGCCTGGTTCCGCCGGGGATTCAAAACATTTTTTATTTTTTTTTAATCGGGTATCAAAGGGAATAGCAGTATAACCCTGTTCATGCACAAACAGTGGCATGTTACATTATTGATTTGGGTGTCTCCTCTTGCCAGAAAGCTCTAAATTGCATTTTGAGCGTGGTTTTTGACTTTTTGAAATTGCATTTTGAACGCGGACAGCACATACAAGGGTTAATTGCACAATGAACTGCGCCAAGAAATTTAAAATATTCTTCTTTAGGTGTGATACAGTCTTTTAATACAGTCTTTGCTGTGCTCTTGAGGGTCCTTGTGGTATTTCGAGCTCTGGTTGAATGATAAGTGTCGCAGTTTAAAGTGTCGCAGTTTATTTATGGGTTGCAATTTAGAAAAAGTCAAAAACCCGCACTCAAAATGCAATTTAGAGCTTTGAATCAATTTGAATCCCCGGTGGAACACATTCCATAAGAATCAGCGCTTTTAAAGGTGGCTTCTCAAAACGCTTTACAGGATAAAAACAACAAGAACAGCAACAACAACAATATTGTATTTCATTGCAAACCAAGTAATAACTTAACTATATGTGCAAACGTTTCATATGTCGCTGTTGTGAATGTCTGTGGAGTGTACTGTATCTTATTTGCCTTACGTCCTGGTTATCTCACTCGCCCCCCCCCCCCCCTCTCTCCCTCAATTCAATTCAATTCAAGGTGTTTTATTAGCATGACAGATGGGTACAATCAGTGTTGGGTATTTACTTTGCTTTGAGATTCCACTTTTAAAGGTGATATATAAAATTTTAACTAAAATAAATCAATGAAATCGCTTTAACATGCTAATGTGTTGGTGTAACAGTCCGGGCATGGCAAGCTTCCAATGTCAACTCGACTCGATTAGAAGACAATGAATGTATTCTAGCCCTAAATGAATTAATAGCAAACATGGTTTACGTAAAAGACATTTTTCCAAGAAAGTTTATAATAATACGATCTATAGTTGAAATCTGAGCCTAAATATAAAGAAAAAGCATTTTCAGAGAGCAATCACGCTGTGTTTATGTAGAAAAAGTGATTAGGTTTATGAGCAATCTAATTACCTATTTGCTTAAAACGCTATATAAAATAAAGTTTATTTAAAGATGAATGATAAGTGTCGCAGTTTAAATAATTTTTGTAGTAGGGCTTGGACAGATTCCAAGTGCATTTTTGCAATTTACATTGCATTGTCCAATGTGCTGCTGTAATACAGTTTAGAATACAGTAAGTCTAAACTGTATCAGCTTTATTTATGGGTTGCAATTTAGAAAAAGTCATAAACCGCACTCAAAATGCAATTTAGAGCTTTCTGGCATGAGGAGACACCCAAATTAATAATGTAACATGCCACTGTTTGTGCATGAACAAAGTTATACTGCAATTTTCCTTAGATACGCGATTAAAAAAAAATAATTTTTTGAATCCCCGGCGGAACACATTCCATAAGAATCAGCGCTTTTATACAGTATATTGCCTTTAAATACATATATTAAAACACGCATTTACAATTTAAATCAAAACGCGATTCAAATCAATATAAATGTTTATTTTGTAACGTATAGGTGACTATTCATTGTTAATAAAAATACTTAAATTCGATCATGTTGTGATATTTAGAAATATAAATTTGTTTTGTGCGAGTGAGGTTTTATTTAATCTCTGACCAAGGGAAATGTTTCATTTTTTCAAAGAAATGTTTGTTAAAAAATAAAGTCATAGTTACATGGGAATCAGAAAACTAACCCACAGCACCACCAGCACAGTCACATGCTGAGGGCTGAAAAAGCACTACAGAAAAATTATCGACAGACAATGTACAGATTTGATAAAGCTATAAAATAATGTAATTAGGCACAGAACAAGTTTACAGCACAGTACAATAATAAATGCTGACCACGACTTTAGAAGCATAAATTACCTTACACTCAATTTAAACACAAGCTTTTTAGCCCTCTAAGCTGGTTCATACAGAAATGTAGAGAACCAGGATCAGAACACACAGCTTCATTAGCGAATACATATGCAGGACAACTGGAGAAGACGTTTTACAGTGGATGGATTTTTAGAAACATCCCATCAGTGACATCACTGAAGTCAACTCCTAGGTAACTGTCGTGTGGATAGTTTCACAAGAATCAGACAAAGGTTTAAGCATCGCTTGTTCTAGATAAAACTGCAAATAAAAAAAACAACAACCCATAATGTACTTCTTTGCGGCTCTGTTTGCCCAAATCATATATTCACAACGTGAAATTAGAAAATAATATTACGTAACCAAAATCCGCAATATGGAAACAGAACCTGTGTAATTGTTGACAGATGATGTACTCGTAACATTTTTACAAGACGAACTACAACATTTAAAAAATGACTTGTATGTCCTTGATATCTCTAATCAATCCACGGCGATATAGTTAAAGCTGAGTCCCCGCACAAAATGAAACTAAAACGCCCTGGGCATACCATTGCGCGCTTCTTATCAGTTGCTCAAAAGTAATTTGACCGTATGAAATGCATAATATAAACCTAGAAACATATACGTGAGCAGTATTTACGTAGTATCGGTGTCAAGACATACCTCTCAAATACTGTAAATCAAGTTAAAAATATCTCAAGACCGATTCTGGTCATAATGAAACCATGTTTCGTGTATGTTTTCTTTAAAGTACCGAGACCAGCCATATACTGTATGTTTATGTTCCAAAATTAATATCGTTTATGGCCTTCACACGCCTTACAGTATGCTCCTATTCTTTTTATGCTCAGCTATTAAGATTTCCCTTCAGTGGTAAAATTCCATATGAATATTCAATACTACAACGGGCACAGTAAAGACGTTTACAGTAAATCTTTCTACGACAGACCAACGGACCACGAGTGCCCCTGTCGGTCAACCAATCACGTACCGCGGTACCCCGCGTCATCTTGCGTCATCTTGCTCCAAAATGCATGACGCCGTTGCCAATTACCTCCAGTACGTGTCTGTACCGGGCACTTTGAATGGCTACATCTGTATAAATTGAATTGTTCTATTTTTCAGGCTTGCATAGTCTTATTCTTATTTCAGTTAAACCTTTTCTTCTGTAGTAATTTCATTTGATATTAAAATTAGTCCTGATTTAAGAATTTTGTAATAAGTTTCAGTTTCAGTTTAATCGTGCCCAGAAGCTACCAAAACTGGTAATGTTCACATAATGTGTAATGCAAAAGCAGCAGTTGGGGTGGGAAACAAAAGGCATTTCTTGGTATGAGTCCTAAAACTTCATAGATGGCGTTCTAGGACTTCTCGCTTCAGATAAAGCTATCAATACATCACAGATTTCTACTCAATCAATATCAGCAGTGTTATCACTACCGAACGCTAAATATAGATCCTGGCAATACTTCATGAGTTGTTCGTTAGAAAATTGTTTGTTTTTTTTAACATATTTTCAATACCAGACAAAAAGTCAAAGTTTCAATTTCATGCAACTGATGAAATCTCATCAGTTGCATGAAATTGCTGCTGAGTGGTGCCGTCGCTTCTGGATAGTCTGTCTTGGGTCATTCCGGACAAGTCACGTATGACTGTGCTTCACCACAAGAAGAGACACCTCACTTGCGAGGATCCCAACAGTATATTTCCCCTTTCAGAGCCCATGGGAGTGAATTTCATACACAATTAAAAAAGCCTAATTTTATTTAGAGGCTTCAGACACTTTTTTAATTAAAAAAGTGACCTGAAACGCCTTAGCTTTCAGGTTTGCTAGAACCTATAATAATAAAGTGGTCTCAAACTTTCATTGTCTGATGTAGCTGTCTCTAAAGTTGGACATGATGTTTTGGAGATGCTGAGATATTGAGAAGAACTCAACTACATGGTGAGAATTCTAGGTTCAGCACCAGCAGATGGTGAAAAACTCTTAGCTGACCCCAACCTAATTTGAACACGCAACTTTCTGAGCTAGAATCAACTACACTACCACTGTGCCACACCCTATAGTCTTCTTTAGCTCCCCAAAGGAGAAAAATCAGTGTCCCAAAAAAAGTGGGGATGCACTTAGCTAAGCCTGGCTATCATGATCAATGGTCATCCATTGGCGCCTATCTGTCTAGGGAGTGCCAGTTGGACGTCTGGACTGCATTACTAAGTGTCAGGACTAAGTGACTCATATCTCACCTTGATCAACCAATCAGGGACTGGTAGGTCCGAGTAACCCACGTGGGACTCTGATGCCCATGGAACTTTCAGCCAATCAATGAGCTGAAGTTCCTCCAGGTAAAAACAGGCAGCACAGAGAGCCTGAGAGATTCAGATTCAGATTCAGATTCAACAATTCTAAAGGGAATTCAAAGGAGAATTCCAGGGCAGGACGGCCCAGGAGGCTCCCAAGGGCAGGACATTCTCGCAGTGCGCCTCCTGACCATCCTGAGACTCAGCCCGGACAACCACGGAACGGCCAGTGTGTCCGGGTGCCAGAACTTTCCTTTGTTCTAAGAGTCTAGAGTGGAGGTTGCCAGAGAGTAACCAGCAGCAGGCCTCGTGAACAGGTCGGAACTGTGGACAGCTGAATCACTATTCAGAACTAGCTCTTCATCAGGAACGAACCGGTCTTCTTCCTGACTTGCTGGGACCCACAGTCATCTTTTCTCCTGCGCACAAACTTTGCTAGTTAAAGCCAACAGTGAGCATCAGCAGCGCACCGTCGCAAGCCGCACAGCACAGCCTGGCACGGAGCCAGAGAGCGCGGATTGGACAGCAACAGCCTGCAACTGTTTCTTTGTGCCCGCAGGAGATCTGAATCCCCAAAGATTGGATGAGTATTCAACTTCAATGCATTACAGCTCGAGAATTCAATTGTTATCCCAACCAGTTGATATCAATTTAATTCCTAAGAGTTATGTACTTGTTTGAGTATCTAATGTAGAAGTTGTAACCAAGTTCACTTTACGAAACGGTCTTAATGAATGATATACTGAACGTATGTCCTCTTGATATATGTAACTCTTTGTAACTGACCGAATATACCTTTTGTATTCTGATAACCCTCTCGATAAGATCTGTTAGGTTTATATGCATATTCTATGTATTAATAAATGTATCCTCGTGTATTAGTACCTGTGTGTGAGCGTTTTTTGAGTTATGTCGCATGGTTGGATTCTAAAGCCATCAAAAGAATCAACTTTGTGATTTACTGCTACAATTAATAATTGTCTCAGTAAATGCCCAAACCCTACAGAACTGGTGCCTTCAGAGAGCCACTATGATTACATATTTGGCGTCCCTGAACCAGTTTTCCCTACATTATTTGGCGTCCCTGGCACGGGCGTGGCAAGACTGAAATGAGTCAACCAAGCGGAATAATTCAATATAAAACGCCGCGGGTTTCATACACGACAATACAGTGTGCTGAAAGCCGAAAGAAAAAGTTCCCCTTGCTCTTTAAGCAGTGCTTGATTGTCTTGTGATCTTTTGCAATCTACCGGGTTGATTGCATACTTGATCTTGTGGTTTTCTGTGGTAAAACTGTGATTTCGTACTTAAAAGTAATACTCTTTAAGTTAACGATGGTTGCTAAAAGGTCTGAATTCGAGTCGCTATTAAGCACTCTCTTTAGCAGCGACAGGTCTGACCACGATCTCTTCCATATCTCCGTCAGTGGAGAAGCTAGTAGAATAAATCTCCATTCTCTGAGAGAGCTAGCGAAGGACATAGAGAGATTTGACCCCGCAGTGTCAGAGAATAATATCGAGAGTTATATTCAAGACCTCAGGTATACCCTGCAGTACCTGCCAAACGCCACAGAACAGGAGAAAGTGTTTCTGGTCAGGAAAACTACCAGCAGAGCTGTACATGAGTGGATGGCTAGGCAGATGAAAGAAGTCTGTAATGATTTTGAGCAGCTTTGTCAAGCACTTATCGAAGAATACAGTGCGTTTATTGACCCGACTGCTGCGATAGCCGCCGCTCATAACATTAAGCACGAGAGCAGAGTCCCCTCGCGAATATTACGAGAGACTTAGACGAACTTATTTTGCAGGGCGAAATGATGAGGGTTGCGAAGAGAACACACATTTCAAGGGTTTATTCATTGCGAATCTCCACCCATCAGTCAGAAAGATGATCTTAATGCATACAGATGCACAGACCATGAAAATGACTGATATTAAGAGATTCGTGCAGAAAGCCTGGGAGTATGATGACCAAAAGCGCTCTGAGCAAAAAGCTGTTAAAGCGTCTGTGTTCGCCGTCAGAGCCAGGAGGGTTAACTCCCCCCTGCTCGAAGGAGCACAGGCTCCTGAGCTGGCTAAGCCCCGTTCCAAAGCACTCACACAGGACCGCACCCAGCGTTCTAAGTGCCATGAGAACACCGGGGGAGGGAAAGGGCTAGAAAAGGCTGAACAAAAGGATTCAGTAGCCTCCCGCCTGGCCAGGCTTGAACAAGCTTTATTAGGACAGGGACAACCGCTCCCCAAGGCTGCCGGAAGCATGAATGAGCTGATACTCTTCACTGGAGGAGGCGGAGACCCGCCCCCTCTCCCTCCCTCAGTCTATCTGATTGAGCGGAAGGGTTTCTGCCTGGATGAATTCAGCCACTCCCAAGTGAGTGCTGACTCCACCCCTGAAGTCACAGAGCAGGCAGTAAAACACAGAGGAAAAGCAGGAAGCTTTTACCTCGAGGCTGCCATGGGAGATGTCTTACCCAGTGAGACACTGATTGACACTGAGGTTAAAAGGTGTTTGATGTCACATGGCAAGCTCAAACGGGTAGAAAAAGAAAAGGGCATGTGACTCAGAGAGGAACCTTTGGTGGATCACCAGAAAGGCAAGGTGTGGAAACAGGTCAAGGCTCCTAAGCCTTCTGTACAGAAGGAAAGGGGGGCCAAGAGGCAGACTGTGCTCACACAGTGCCCACCGAACACAGAAGCCCATGCGGAGATTCCTTCTGTTCCCTCTGGACAAGAAATAAAAATATTTTCTTGTTCCCCGAATATACAGGGAAGTCGTGCCCCGGCCAAGGTCCCAACAGCCTCCATGCCACAGGAGCGGTGCTCCGAGCAGCCGCCTGATCAACCAGGTAAAGCACACACCTTTTACATCCCTAAAGAGGAGCAGATCTCCCCACCTGGCGATGAAAAGGAGCTTTCCCTGTGCACCCTGGCACCCAAGAGGGGTCAGGACCACCACCCTGTAGTGGTGGAAGGAATCCAGATGGCAGGAGAGCAGGTTGGTGATGTAGCCCTCACCCTTAGCCCTGAGAGGTCCTCTATTAGTGAGGATCTGCTTGAGCAGCTGTCACAGGGCCACCGCCAGGTGCCTCTGGTGCAACATTCACAGGTTAGACAGGAGGTCCAGCTGGACGCTGAGACTACTGCACTGTGGACACACCTGATCCCAGATGCTGATTCCCTCTGCTGTGACCCAGGGAACCTGCAGTCAGGTAACATTATTTCTCACAACTACCAGGTACTGAGTGAGACTGACTTGATTGTTCCTGCCTCAACGGCAGGGTTGCCAACACACCCAGTCCCCCAGAAGGGACAGGGAATGAAAGCCGAGCCGGTTTTCTTACAGCCGCCAGCTTAGTCTGTCAGTCTGAGTCTGACCAACAGTGGTTCAGCCAGACTGGAGAGGGATGGTCAAGCCACCCGCCTGCCAGTGCAGGACATCGCAAAGAGGGGTGTCAGAACCCCAGCCTGCACTGACATGGGCCTGGTGAGTGATAGTAAGTTCAAAGACAGTGAACTAGCTATCCCAGTGCTGGGGCAGCTCCCTGAACCCCTAGCGAGGGAAGGGGGGAGCGAGCAGGTGTCCTACACCTACCCCCAGAGAACGATTGTAAACATGCCGATAGAGGGATTCCTCAATCAGGAAGTGTGCAGGGTGGACCTGAACAGTGAGAATGGGGTAACAATCTCAGATCACTCAGGTGCTCCAGATGACCACTCAGCCGAGGGTCAGGCATGCTCCACCGCTGCACCGCCCCCTGCAGGGTTCCTAGAGCACAGGCATGGACAAATCAAAAAAGCAGATGCCCTGGAAAAGGAGGAGCAGCATCAGCAGCTTTGTCAGATCTCCCCAGATTTCCAGGATGTTGGTGCCCAAGATGCCACAGGGCATACTGAGGAAGACACCATGTACATGCTGCGCCAGCTTAGAAAGGCAACAGTCACTCAGAAGGAGATGACTGGGATCAGCCACCCGAAAAGACTTTTGGGAGGACTGATTGCTGCCGCCACTGTTCCACGTTTGCTTTTTTTGGTAGGTTTGTGTGCTACTGGCACTCTCACCCTGACTGCCCCAAGAAGGCAGGTGTCAGAGATGCCAGAGGGTAGTGACAGACTGTATCAACAGCAGCAAAAGTTGAAAGCTTAGGGAAAACCCTACAGGCAACTTCCTATGCAACAGGGTTAAACCTTATTCCCCAACCAGTGGACATGATTGCCAGTGTTATACAGTGGGTTTATGCTTGTGTGCAACAGGCCAGAATGTTGACACAAGACCTGTTAAGGGAGTTTAGTGCCTCTGTAACCAGTCTAACCACGGCACAAATCCCAACCCATTTGATTCCACTCTTCTCAGTAGAGGAGTATGTGACATTAACCCCATCGCTCATAGCTCACCCAGAAGGCAATCCAAGATTGAATTCGGTTCCAAATCTTGAGATGGGTATGGCTACCAAAGCTATCCATTGGCTGTGTCTAAGCGATTCACCAATAAAGGGTTTAAAGCTACTAACAAGCAGAGGGAGGTTAATGAACCCCATGAAGAGCAGGTGGGAAGTAAATGGCTGGTCAGCACACCACATTTAACAGACACTGTGACTTGTGACAGGTATGATACAGCTACCACAATGCAGCTACCTAACCAATAGTTTTCCTGTAAGTTCACGAGGAGGCCATAGTACAGCTTGGTGACTTAATACTGTACGGTCTGGAACCAGACAACATAAGACCAAACTTGAGGTCATAGATGCCTTTAGGTGCCACACTATTGAATTGGATAGAAATCCAAGAAACAGTAAGCCCTGAAGAGGTACAGGTAGTTAGTTTGCTTTAATGGAACAAACCTCCAAACCACCCTAGCAGATACCCAACACAGGTGTTGTGGTTTATCGGGGGCTGGGAACAGGAACTGTTGTTATTGTAACACTACTACCAGGTAGCTGGATCATGACTGACAGTGTACTCTGAATGATGTATTCTCACATCAAGATGTACTCCGGGTAGCACGAATGAGTCAAAGGTAGCATGTCAAAAGAAAGGAAGTGACTTCTCCCCAAATATCTACTACAGAGGTATCAGATATTGACAGTGAACTTCCTGATGTGTAATTCCTAGACTGAGATAATGTCTCCTACCATGTTTATACTTACTCCAGATGTTATTCATCCTGTTTGTTCCCAATGCTGGTTCCGTTATGAATTCTCGAGGAGTAATGTAGACATTTAAGATTAATATTCTAATGGCAAGGGACATCACTTAACTCTGTTTTGTTTTGAAGGCAACAATGCCTCGGGACCTCGTGACCTTCAAAAAGGGGGGATATGTAGCGGCGAGGCTTATTAATAAGAAAGAATTAAGTGTTCTGAGCCTTCCCAAATAAGGCCCCATTTCTCTGTTCATCTCTGTGGTGCAGCCACAGAGAAACTATTCATGCAGGCTGATTTAAGATGTTTTCTTTTGATAAGAAACAAGCTCCCAAAGGGAGATGCACTTAGCTAAGCCTGGCTATCATGATCAATGGTCATCTATTTGCGCCTATCTGTCTAGGGAGTGCCAGATGGACATCTGGACTGCATTCCTAAGTCTCAGGAGTAAGTGACTCATATCTCACCTTGATCAACCAATCAGGGACTGGTAGGGCCGAGTAACCCACGTGGGACTCTGATGCCCATGGAACTTTCAGCCAATCAATGAGCTGAAGTTCCTTCAGGTAAAAACAGGCAACACAGAGAGCCTGGGAGATTCAGAGAGATTCAGTAAGATTCAGATATTCTGTGGACTTTCCTAAAGGGAATTCAAAGGAGAATTCCAGGGCAGGACGGCCCAGGAGCAGAAAGCTCCCAAGGGCAGGACATTCTCGCAGCGCGCCTCCTGACCATCCTGAGACTCAGCCCGGACAACCACGGAACGGCCAGTGTGTCCGAGTGCCAGAACTTTCCTTTGTTCTAAGAGTCTAGAGTGGAGGTTGCCAGAGAGTAACCAGCAGCAGGCCTTGTGAACAGGTCAGAACTGTGGACAGCTGAATCACTATTCAGAACTAGCTCTTCATCAGGAACGAACCGGTCCTCTTCCTGACTTGCTGGGACCCACAGTCATCTTTTCTCCTGTGCACAAACTGTGCTAGTTAAAGCCAACACTAACTAGCCAGTCAGTGAGCATCAGCAGCGCACTGTCGCAAGCCGCACAGCACAGCCTGGCACCGAGCCAGAGAGCGCGGATTGGACAGCAACAAGCCTGCAACTGTTTCTTTGTGCCCGCAGGAGATCTGAATCCCCAGAAATTGGATGAGTATTCAACTTCAATGCATTAGAGCTCGAGAATTTAATTGTTATCCCAAACAGTTGATATCAATTTAATTCCTAAGAGTTATGTACTTGTTTTGAGTATCTAATGTAGAAGTTATAACCAAGTTCATTTACGAAACGATCTTAATGAATGATATACTGAACGTATGTCCTCTTGATATATGTAACTCTTTGTAACTGACTGAATATAAACCTTTTGTATTCTGATAACCCTCTCGATAAGATCTGTTAGTTTTACATGCATATTCTATGTATTAATAAATGTATCCTCGTGTATTAGTACCTGTGTGTGTGCATTGGTTGAGTTATGTCGCATGGTTGGACTCTAAAGCCATCAAAAGAATCAACTTTGTGATTTACTGCTACAATTAATAATTGTCTCAGTAAATGCCCAAACCCTACAGAACTGGTGCCTTCAGAGAGCCACTACATTACATTTTGGCGTCCCTGTGCCGGTTTTTTTACAATAGTATAATAAAGTCTGTGCATGCATTACCTGTAATACAGCTACTAATACAGATAACATTAAACTTCATTATTAAGATATTACACTTTTATTAATAAAATATGTATTGATAAAATTCCTTGTGAATAATTGTAGTGTCTGGAAAGCAATTGTTCATTACTTAATGACGATATTATTTCCACTACATTCAGGACAGTTCCAATGTAATCTATTGTTCTGCTTAGTCTCCTACTTTAGTAATGTCTAATGGGCAGCAGCTGTTATTTTAGGTTTGTTGCAATTGAGAACAGGTTTGCTACAGAGCTGCTGACAAATTTCAGCAGCCACTTTGTTGCAACTGACCCGTTGTAGCTACCAATCAGCAGCAAGGAGAAACAAACATTAGTTTTGCCTTTTTTTAAAAAAAAAAAAGGAAAACAGAGTAGTAGTTTATGTGGTAATTTCAGGTACAATGTATGAACTAAAGTTAACTAGTCCCACAGTAATGCGTGGGATCCTATCAACAGAAAAAAAAAATAGTTGTAACCCGAAAAAACAACAAACACAAAACGAGAAGTCTCCCGGGAACCTAGGTAAATCCCTGTAGTAATCTAGCAACTATAAAAAAACAACCAAACGCAACAACTTTAAAAGAAAAAGAACATTAAAAACAAATATGGGGAACAACAAAAACACAGAGTCTAATGCGAGAGCTTTTTCAAGTCTTCAGTGCTCCTCTCGTCTCAGTAGACCTCTCTCATATATTTGTGTACAGGTCAGCTGGAGGTACACAGCTGATGGTAATTTAAGTAGGGAGCTGGGTCAGCATGCATGGGCTTCAAAGGAAAAAGTCTAGGTTTATTCCATGCTGAAAAGAGAAGGAAACACAATGTTTCAGCTGTGGAGCCTTATTTGATTGTGACTCGAAGTAAACCTTTACTTCTTCATTTGATGTTAATTTATCTCCATCAGATACCTAATAGTATCTAAACTTGACAGTTGGTTTCAGTAGCTAAAGACACTGCTCCAGGTGAAGAACAAACTCACAGCCTCGGTATAACTCCGCTGTGCACTATTGTATAAGTACCGCGTGCTGACCAATTGCACCACTGGAGCTGTGCAAGGTGTGCAGAAACATAGGGTGAAAACGGTTTCGGTTGTGGATCCATCTATACATGGGGAACACTAAAATAGCAAGGAAAATACAAGAAAAGAAACTGAAAGAATTGTGCTAACAGCAAAGGGGGACGGAGGGAGGTGGTCGGATAAGTAAATCAGCCTTGCAGATTATTTGTATCGACATTGTTTGAGTCAATCAGCAAACAGATTTCTCTTCATGTGCCTTAAACTGTGCAGTTTGTATCTTCGTTGTAGATAGGTTTCTTCAGAAGTCCAGTAAACTGACAATAATGGAGAACTAGCTGACGCACCCCGTCGTGAAGACCCTCTGTAAGGTGATTACACGTTTCATTTTCAAGTCGCCTCCTTTACACGCAATTGCAGCCCGGACACTGAGAGAAAGCATGAGAAATGGCTTCAATTTCAATGTGAAAGCGCAGTACAGGCTCGATGGCTTCACATCTCCCAGCAATCAAATAAAATTGCAGTAAAGCGATCTATATATGACTCTGAAGTACTGGGAAAGATGATTATTTTGAGCGTGCCTCCCAGGGTCTGCTACGAGGCTGAAGTTACAGTAGCTTCTTATTCGCCAGCTTCTTATGCGTGTTTTTCGTTCCACCTTAAATGCTGCTGCTGTGATGTTATGTCGCTTTTCGCCTGTAGATGGCTCTCTTTGATCAGTACTAATCCGGCTGGAATACTGTAGACATCTTCACTGAAAGGGAATATCCAAATAGCGACTGTCCAAATTATATTTTTGTATGGAATATATTTCAGAAAATCGCAAACCAATTTTAAAAACTCACCACAACACAACACGGACAACACTGGGAAAAGGTGATTGCACTTTCTGCTTATTGCTACAGCCTTCCCTCCGATTATGAAAATGTCTCAGTTCTGACACCAACGTTTGAAAGACAATGTAACAGACTATCAAAATCCTGAAGTACAAGAAATTTTAATGCACCAGTTTTTTAAATATGACCCTCTGATCCTGGCATGTCAGAATACATTTCGAAAAAGTGTGGCACGAATTGCACGAATTGCAATGGCACAAATTGTTGAGAATATCACTGACCTTGCCGATATTTGCAGGGGATACGAATGTTTTGCACATGTTGAACTACAACAAGTAAAAATTGAGCTCCTTAGTCAATATCACCGGGAATGTCCAATAATGACGAACATCAGTAGCTTCAAGGAAACTTAGACTCGCACATGGAGTTTTACCTTCGAATGGAGGGTGGGAGAATTCATTTATACTCTCGTTGCTCATTAGCTAAAATATTTTAAAAATATGACATTTGTTCGAGAAACTTGTTATCGCCTTAAAGAGAGTCTTCTTGGAGATGTGCACCAGCTAGCTCTCCACTGTCAATTGACAGGACTTCAGAAGAAACTGTTCTCATACAACCAACATACAAATTACACATCTTAAGGAACATGAAGAGAAATCCGTGTACTAAATAACATAAAACTGTCGCTGCAAATTATCACCAAGCTGTTTTATGTGTCTGACCACCTCTTTCCTACTTTGCAGCGAGCACAAATCTTTCTGTTTCTTCATCGCTATTTTACTGTCTCCTTCCCCTATGTGGAGATGGATCCACAGCTGAAACTTTAGGTCAGTTCCTCTTACTCTGTCCGATTGAAAGCGCTGTATTAAAGGCACTCCCATCTCTACAGGAAAGTTATTGCTGCTCTCAACACAATATACTGCAGCCAAATGTGATAGCGATACTGTCACTGCCTGTGGGCCACGTGTTCCTGCTGTCAGCCTATTATGTCATGTTCATCCACACCCAGAAACATTACTGCTGTAGCACAAGAGTTATATAGGCGCAGTCCATAGAGCAAGAATCTCTTAATCTCAGAATTGTGGGTTCAGCCCCCACATTGGGTCCCTCTGTGTCAATTTGATCCCCCCAATCCTCCTAGCATGACCTGATGGCGTAACAGTGATACCCAGTACCCAGCGTAATTCAGCTTTCTTTCCACTTGATTCAGATTTTGATCTGAAATCATCGGCCGAACAAGAGTTTGTCTAAATCGAGGGAGATCTGCTCACAAGCAAGTATTAAACACTTCAGCATTTACTGTTGGAATACCACACTTTGTCAAAACACTGCCGCTTCTTAAGCTAATAAGTAACGGTTTTTGAGCACGCATTGTATTGTTAATGCTTATATTAAAAAAGCATAAATTCACATAATGGAATTTGGACTGAACAAAGTAGTCCAGGCCCTTTACAACATTACATACCCTCTGATTAAAGCTTAAAACTACAGTAGCAGGACTAATAATAATGGCAACAACATGTTTGGAGTTCGGCATTTCATTTATTCTGCGGAAACATCGTATCGGAATGAACTGCCCGCGATAAAAGAGTAATTGCGGCTTCAGATCATATTTTCTAGAGCATTGCGTTGTTCTGTTCATGATGACTACACGCTTTAAATTTGTCATTTACTGCAAGCGTTGCTTTTCCAGGTTTTTCTGAAACTCCTCGCATTTGAGCCAGCACTAAAATATTTCATTCCCGTCGCTGAATACATCGTGGAAACGGTATTTGCAACGGAATGCTGTCACTCATGAAACCTCTTTGTTATTCGGTTCTGAAGTTTGAAAATGAAAATAAAACGGGGGTCACTTCATAGGCTTGAAAGAAGTCCAAGCAGCATAAAAACCCGTGAATTCTCACAAAGGCTGCACCTTTCTTCTGCTGCTGTTATAAATAAGCCTTAAACATTTGAATGCATACCTTACTGCTGCTAATCACATTCACGTGTTTACAAAGCTTTTTTCTGTCCGTTATGTTTTTGCTAAGCAGTTTCTCCGTTTTCCTCGTACTGTGATTGTCAGCGAGCACAACAAGACTGAAACAGTGTAAAGGCAGGTAAAGAAGACAGGGTAAAACGCCTGATTGTCGGGAGTGGGATTTGAACCCGTGCCTCTATTTGGAGAGTGAAACACAAAGCTTAAAAGACACGAAGCTGTGAATTTGCTGTTTTAAACCGCTCGACTATCCTGAAGAAATAGGTGCTGCCTGCACCAGTCGCATCCGATTTTCCGTAACTTTAGGACGATTGAAACGACTGGACGAACACAATTTGTGGCGTTTAGTATGACATGGAAAACGGTACCGGAGCATTCGGGTCCGGACTACTAGACTCAGAAACAGTTTTTACCCCTGCACTATCAAACTATCAAACTCCCAGCATCTCTCGCTCACTCCTCACCTCTCACCTATGACCTGAACCTCACAGTGCCTTCTTTCTTACCAAAAACCCAAACACACATTGAAAATCTACCTCTACCATACATGTCAAAAGCTCACTCCCCATCATTTCTATCCCTTTATTTCATTCTTTTGATGCGTGTTTTTGCACATAACCTGTTACCTTTTTGTTGTTTTGCACACTACCTGTTGTTGTTTTTTGCACATCGGCTGTTGTCTCTGTCTTACTTTTGTTATACAATTGTATTGTTGTTGTGTTTTTTTCTTTGTACTACTTATGTCCGAGAGCTAGCTAAATAGCATTTCGTTATACCATATACCTGTGTATGAGTATAATGACAATAAACTTGAACTTTAAACTTGAACTTGAACTTGACATAGTCTTGCAGGCAGTATATTATTCTATCGTTTACTCGTTTAAAAAAACACGGTCTTCTCGTTCCTAATTCAGATTTTTAGTGCTTTCGAACGTTACTTCCAACCTGGGCTGACAGCTCACCCGATCTGTTTGTGATCAGACCATGGAGTCGGGGGCTGTACCAAGCGCACGTTCCTTCCCAATGCTGAGGCGATCATTCGGAAGATGGGTGTGAAGAGAAACAAGCTTTGTCGACTAAAAAACAAGGCAGGATATGCAAGAATACTAATCACTGGCGACTGTTATGCTCTCTTACTATTGAGATCCCTACATTGCGAGTTTCTTAAGACTTTGAAACTAAAGGAAAGCAGTGACAAATGAAACTGGCACGGGTGGGGTTTGAACCCACGCTCTTCGGGTTACGAGACCGACGCCTTACCACTTGGAAGCATGGGAATAAGGTTGTTCAAATTATTTTTTTCTGAATCCGGTTTACATCGCCAAATGTAAACCGGAGGCAGCAACAACAATAAAAGGGATACTTGTCCTTAAACTCGGACGTGATGTTCTGCAGACATGTCCACAATGTCCTGTTTTCTTGCAGTGTAGACATTTTGCTGTTCACGCTCCGCATTCATCTGCTTTGTGCATTGTTAGTCCGCACCTGTAACATTTAATGTCAGCCGTCCCCTGTTCTTCTATTTCTCTAGCATCACTGCGTCCTGCTGCTCGGCTTTTGTTTGTAAAGTTTGAGCGAGCGCCCCGTTCAGTGTCACTTTGTCACTGTGGTCAGAAAGCATTCTTGATTCTGCTTGAGCTGCTTCATGAATTCTAGCGACTGTAAGAGCTCTTTCTAAAGTCAGCCCTTCCTCCTGCAGCAATTTATAGTCTCTTATGTGCACATTTTTCCACAAGTTGATCTCTTAACATGTCAGTTTCCAATACTCCAAAGTCACAAGATTTAGCCAGTTCTCTTAGTGCAGTCACAAAAGCATCAACAGATTCGTCCTGAGACTAAGTTCTCTGCCTAAATTTATGCCGTTTCTCCGCGGTGTAAAGGAAGCGTCTAAAGCAGCTACAGTCTTTTTCTCCAGGGAGGTTGGCGAAAATCCGCTGCACGGGAGCCCCGATACAGTGCAGTAATGTAGCACGTCTCACGGCATCCTGAGCTTCTGTAGATCCACTGGCTATTTAAAAAAAATCTGTACGACTCCATCCATATCTTGTATTCCGTATACAAATCCGGGGCTCCGAGGTTCATTAGAAGCGGTGGAAAAAGCTGTGCATAAGCAAAGCTTCTCGGCGCGACTACCATATCTTCCATGGCGAAAGCTAAACGAAAAGTCCGAAAATTCAGAAGTTCGTTTCTACCAGCAAGAGAACTAAAATCTGCACTGCACTCGCTTTGAGTCCGTCAAGCACTCATCTCTCGTCGCCTTCAATGTTGTGTATCTTAATAAAGAGACGTTTTTATATTATTTTAACTATTTTGTTAACTACACAGATCACGCCCTTACACCATATATTCCTGCCTTCTGCTCTCTCGTTCTGTTGTCTGGCGATGTCTACTCACTATACTACATTTAGCATGACTTCTTGTTGCAGTTGAGCTCAAAGCTGGAGATGATCTCCATATTCTACCGCACTATCTAGTCCGAAACGTAGTACACAGTACATACTTTTTTAAGTGAAGTCAGGTTGTTAAAAAATTAAACCAGCGCCCTGTCACAGAAACGTACCCCCAGTCTCCCGCGCAACAAGCGGGGGTACTCAGCACTATACTAAAGAGGAGCGCTTGTCTGCAGCTGAGCGTCAGCTCTGTTTACTGTCAGCAGTCATTGCCTCATTTCCAAAGACTTTTTCACCTGCTCTCAGCTTTTAAAGACAGTCATAAACGCTCAAGAAGTAATTCATGTCAGTTGGAAGTCTGTTTCTGTTGTCTCAGCTCTTGATAAAGAAAAGCCGTGCGTGGGAGACTCCCTCTCTGAAGAAGTTTGCCGTCACCCTGCGAGGGAGAAGAGCCATCAATCACCGAGGCAACCACTGAGACAGTTAACATTAAACACGTGAAATGCGAGATGTTGTGATTTTTTTCCCGCTTAAGGCTTCTATCGTTTCTACTCTAACGAGAAAGACCTCTTTATTAGAAGTGAGATTTTAACAAACGTCTCCAGGGTTAACTGCGACCTGAACGCAACGCCTTAGACCACCAGCCATCTTGCCTGTGGTACTTAGAGCAGCGCTCAATAAAAATGATCAGAACCCGAAAGCGCTTCTTATGCGGATCAGTATATTCCGATACCACTGGTTCTGCAGAAGAAATAAGAAAAGCCGAACTCAAAGCACTGTGTTGCCATTACGGGTACTCTGTCTGCAGCTGCTTTAAGATCTACTCACACCGTGTTGCCATTAAGGCTACCTAGTTAAAAAAAAAACTTATCGTCATCTTTTTGAACGTGATTATTAGACACCCGTTAAATCTCCACCGAGGTTTCTTGAGAGATCGTTCAGCGAGCGAGTATTAAAAAACTACGTCGCTTCCAACCTCTGCTCTCACTGTAAACTCGGACGTGATGTTCTGCAGATGTGCAGTGTGCCTTTCCTCTTGTCGTATTCAAGAGTACTCACTGTGTGCGCTCCTCACTGCGTGTTCTGTACTCTACTGTGATTTAATTTAGATGATTACGTGGAGTAGAGTGACAAGATCTACTTGAACATTTTCGGTTTGTGAAATGAAACACTAAATACACTACTGTAAATACAAGTAATGGACATTTAAAATAACCACAGTACAGCTAAAAGAGTGAAAGATAAGAGACTATTTAGAATGACATTCACAATAGACTTAAGAACAGCACAACCGCCCGAAGAGGGACTTGAACCCTGGGCCCTCAGATTAAAAGTCTGATGCTCTACCGACTGAGCTATCCGGGCTCTGAAAGAAAGTTGACACTGTCGGGATCCTCCCAAGTCACGTGTCTCTTGTGCCGAAGAGCAGTCATACCTGACCTGTCTGGAATGACCACTGACACTTTATCCAGAAGCGACGGCACCACTCCCAGTAAAATGAGAGAGAAATACAGCATGACATGGGTAGTTAAGGGGCTCCCACAATCCATCTTTCCTCACATTACTGATTTTTTTCAATAGCATTTTGACCTTTTTTCACATTCAGATTTTTTTCACATTTAATAAAATCTTTTAATCAACAACATTAAAAAGAAAACAAATGGAACATTTTTGGGAACAATAATTAAAAAAAAAAACTTTCAATGCCTTGGTTGTATACGTGTGCACACGCTTTATAAAGGGAGTTGCAACAGTGCTGAAATTTAAAGAGCATTTCTGTAGAGAAAACAGCATTTTTTCTGTTTTTCTGCCTTGATGTTAAGCTTAGGGAGCCTGTCTTTTAGAAATTCTATTTTATAACACCTTGCACAGCCTCCCGGCAGACTAACAAATATTTTTTTGGAGAAATTGGCTCACACACCGGAAGACACTAACGTTTATTTACGTTAGAGTATGTGAATAACAGTTTAACCGAAAAAGTTTGTAATTGTGATTTTGTTAAAATTCAATAAATCGTCTATCATCAGTAAGTAATTATTAAGAAAGTGTTTTCTTTCATAAACTATAAGACAATTTAGAGAGTTTATAGGTCATAAACGTCGGTTATGTTCTTTTAACTCTAGCATTCAGGATCCAAACCCAGGTGCGGACGGTTGTGTTTCTTGAATCTCTTGAATCTCTTGTAATCATCAAAAGTCGATATGTAGTCGATATGTAGTCCTTCAGTAGTATGTAGTATGTAGTATGTAGTATGTAGTCCTTCAGTATGTAGTATGTAGTATGTAGTATGTAGTCCTACAGTATGTAGTCCTTCAGTAGTACTTTCTCGAGTTGTGCCATGGATATTTTATACGATCAATACTTGTCATGCTCTTTTGCATTTTCATTAACAAACGGCAAAAGTTCAAAGTGAGTTTATGGCTGTGCTTCACATCTACACGAGAGCACTTGTAACAGTACAGGACACGCAGTGAGGAGTTCGTGAAGCTTTCAGTTTAGTGCGGAGATCAGAAGGAGGATTCGCTCGCTGAATGATCTCTCAAGAAATCCCGGGTGAGATTCAAGAGGTGTTTTCTGCAACAGCCACGGCAAGTGTGAAGCAATCTCTGGATTTCCTGAATTTGAACTAAATTATTAGGGTTAGGGTTAGGGTTAGTTCAAATAATTTAGGATTTAACAGAACTAAATGAGGTACATTTAAAACAGCAGCGCAACTCTGCAGCACGTCGAGTGTGCCTGCATTTAGTTGTGTAAACCTGGCTCTCTCTGAACACAAGGAAAGAGTTCTCACTCAACAGAAGATTGCAATGTGAGTACTGTAATATAAAGCACCTGGAGATGCCAGGGATTGAACCAGGGACCTCATACATGCGAAGCATGCGCTCTACCACTGAGCTACATCCCCGATGGCAAAGTAATGGAACAGACTTGTCCAGATGCTCACTGATCACAATCCACCACTCACGAAGAATGCCTGCAGTTTCCCACTTTCGCGTTTCCTCTACTACAGAGTAAATGCATGGGAATGAAGAAATAAGGAAGGAAAAATAATCGCATTGAAGCTTCAAGAGACTGGGCACAAATTAATCTATTATTTTTGTATCCAGTCATACGTGCGACGGTGGTTAATTCCCAGACGGGGGAGTGCTTTTTTCTACCTTCTTACTCGACTGTCTTTCAATTCTGTTTTATTTGAAAGCTTTTTGCATCTTTTAAGTGCTCTTGATTAAACTATGCATAGAAAAACAGCACTACTGATGATTTTCATGGACCGATGTACACTTGTTCTGTACAACTCGAGTGATAAAGCCCTGTCTGCAAATATTGTAGAAGAAAATAAAAGGGTGAAACAACGCCCCACCACAGGAATGGTAACAGGAAGGATCGTGTTCTTATTTGATAAGTCCTTTTGAGATGTCTTGTCAATGCACACAGGCGTTAGAGCTGAATAATTTACTTTTAGTGGTGTTTTTAAACAAAGATGGAACATGTTATTTCTATACCAGGAAGAAAGGAGCAGATTTTAACTTTAAGAGGCAAAAGCGACACCTTATCAAAGCTAAAATTAATTGAAAAGACATCACAACAAAAGAGTGGAGCCTTGAGTGAATAAGATTAGTTTTCATTGGACGTCTGTAGGTGAGAGAGAGGATTGTGACAATTTGCAGGTGCTTCTCGGAAGTGCGTTGGTGGTACAGGCGCCTTCCAAATAATTGAGTCGGGTTTGAATCCCAGCCAGTACAAACCCAAATCTTTTCAAGATAATTTGTTGTCCGCTAACACATCTTTTGAAACACTACAACAGGTAACACCCCGTGTGAAACATCATGAACATCTGTTAAAGCCTGAGTTTTACATACTCTAACGTAAATAAACGTTAGTGTCTTCCGGTGTGTGAGCCAATTTCTCCAAAAAAATATTTGTTAGTCTGCCGGGAGGCTGTGCAAGGTGTTATAAAATAGAATTTCTAAAAGACAGGCTCCCTAAGCTTAACATCAAGGCAGAAAAAATGCTGTTTTCTCTACAGAAATGCTCTTTACATTTCAGCACTGTTGCAACTCCCTTTATAAAGGGTGTGCACACGTATACAACCAAGGCATTGAAAGTTTTTTTTAAAATTATTGTTCCCAAAAATGTTCCATTTGTTTTCTTTTTAATGTTGTTGATTAAAAGATTTTATTAAATGTGAAAAAAATCTGAATGTGAAAAAAGGTCAAAATGCTATTGAAAAAAATCAGTAATGTGAGGAAAGATGGATTGTGGGAGCCCCTTAACTACCCATGTCATGCTGTATTTCTCACTCATTCTACTGGGAGTGGTGCCGTCGCTTCTGGATAAAGTCTGTCAGTGGTCATTCCAGACGGGTCAGGTATGACTGCTCTTCGGCACAAGAGACACGTGACTTGCGAGGATCCCGACAGTGTCGACTTTCTTTCAGAGCCCGGATAGCTCAGTCGGTAGACCATCAGTTTTAATCTGAGGGCCCAGGGTTCAAGTCCCTCTTCGGGCGGTTGTGCTGTTCTTAAGTCTATTGTGAATGTCATTCTAAATAGTCTCTTATCTTTCACTCTTCTAGCTGTACTGTGGTTATTTTAAATGTCCATTACTTGTATTTACAGTAGTGTATTTAGTGTTTCATTTCACAAACCGAAAATGTTCAAGTAGATCTTGTCACTCTACTCCACGTAATCATCTAAATTAAATCACAGTAGAGTACAGAACACGCAGTGAGGAGCTCACACAGTGAGTACTCTTGAATACGACAAGAGGAAAGGCACACTGCACATCTGCAGAACATCACGTCCGAGTTTACAGTGAAAGCAGAGGTTGGAAGCGACGTAGTTTTTTAATACTCGCTCGCTGAAGATCTCTCAAGAAACCTCGGTGGAGATTTAACGGGTGTCTAATAATCACGTTCAAAAAGATGACGATAAGTTTTTTTTTTAACTAGGTAGCCTTAATGGCAACACGGTGTGAGTAGATCTTAAAGCAGCTGCAGACAGAGTACCCGTAATGGCAACACAGTGCTTTGAGTTCGGCTTTTCTTATTTCTTCTGCAGAACCAGTTGAATCGGAATATACTGATCCGCATAAGAAGCGCTTTCGGTTTCTGATCATTTTTATTGAGCGCTGCTCTTAGTACCACAGGCAAGATGGCTGGTGGTCTAAGGCGTTGCGTTCAGGTCGCAGTTAACCCTGGAGACGTTTGTTAAAATCTCACTAATAATAAAGAGGTCTTTCTCGTTAGAGTAGAAACGATAGAAGCCTTAAGCGGGAAAAAAATCACAACATCTCGCATTTCACGTGTTTAATGTTAACTGTCTCAGTGGTTCAGTTGGTTCTCCCTCGCAGGGTGACGGCAAACTTCTTCAGAGAGGGAGTCTCCCACGCACGGCTTTTCTTTATCAAGAGCTGAGACAACAGAAACAGACTTCCAAATGACATGAATTACTTCTTGAGCGTTTATGACCGTCTTTAAAAGCTGAGGGCAGGTGAAAAAGTCTTTGGAAATGAGGAAATGACTGCTGACAGTAAACAGAGCTGACGCTCAGCTGCAGACAAGCGCTCCTCTTTAGTATAGTGCTGAGTACCCCCGCTTGTTGCGCGGGAGACCGGGGTACGTTTCTGTGACAGATCGGTGGTTTAATTTTTTAACAATCTGAGTTCACTTAAAAAGTGTGTATTGTGTCCTACGTTTCGGACTAGTTACTGCGGTAGAATATGGAGATCATCTCCAGCTTTGAGCTCAACTGCAACAAGAAATCCTGCTAAATGTAGTATAGTGAGTAGACATCGCGAGACAACAGAACGAGAGTAGAAAGCAGGTATATATGGTGTAAGGGTGTGATCTGTGTAGTTAATAAAATAGTTAAAATAATATAAAAACGTCTCTTTATTAAGATACACAACATTTATGGCGACGAGAGATGAGTGCTTGACGGATTCAAAGCGAGCAGAACACTGCAGATTTTAGTTTTCTTGCTGGTAGAAACGAACTTCTGAATTTTCGGACTTTTCGTTTAGCTTGCGCCATGGAAGATAAGGCAGCCGCGCCGAGAAGCTTTGCTTATGCCCAGCTTTTTCCACCGCTTCTACTGAACCTCGGAGCACCGGATTTGTATACGGAATACAAGATATGGATGGAGCCGTACAGTTTTTTTTTAAATAGCCAGTGGATCTACAGAAGCTCAGGATGCCGTGAGACGTGCTACATTACTGCACTGTATCGGGGCTCCCGTGCAGCGGATTTTCGCCAACCTCCCTGGAGAAAAAGGTACATATGAACAGACTGTAGCTGCCTTAGACGCTTACTTTACACCGCGGAGAAATGTGGTTTTGGAACGGCATAAATTTAGGCAGAGAAGTCTCAGGACGAATCTGTTGATGCTTTTGTGACTGCACTAAGAGGACTGGCTAAATCGTGTGACTTTGGAGTATTGGAATCTGACATGTTAAGAGATCAACTTGTGGAAAAATGTGCACATAAGAGACTATAAATTGCTGCAGGATAAAGACTGACTTTAGAAAGAGCTCTTACAGTCGCTAGAATTCATGAAGCAGCTCAAGCAAATTCAAGAATGCTTTCTGACCACAGTGACACTGAACGGGGCGCTCGCCCATACTTTACAAACAAAAGCCGAGCAGCAGGACGCAGTCATGCTAGAGATATAGAAGAACAGGGGACGGCTGACATTACATGTTACAGGTGCGGACTAACAACGCACAAAGCAGATGAATGCGGAGCGCGAACAGCAGAATGTCTACACTGTAAGAAAACAGGACATTATGCACGAGTGTGTAGAAAGAAAGACGGTTCCCATCAGGAAAAGAAATTTAATACAAATAAGGAAGGGACAAAACTGCGAGCACTTCAAGAACCGTCTTCAGACTCAGATGAATTTGTTAATTCCATTGACCCTGAAGGTAAAGAAACTGTTCGAATAAATGGCCAAGTGATACAAATGGTGATAGATACAGGAAGTCAAAGAAACTTCATTGGAGTAGAACTTTTAAAGAAAGTGTTTGCACACAGAACTAAACTTCAGCAGACTAAGAAGAAATTTTATGCCTATGCACAAATTAGTCCACTTAAGTGTGTTGGCTACTTCGAGGCACAGCTGAAATGGCAGAAAAATGTAATAAAGGACAAAGTCTATGTAGTTGAAGGAAATGTAGAAGCGTTGTTGGGAAGAAAAGCATGTTTTGATCTGAAGATTCTGAATGTAGGAGACACTGTCAATGCGGTTGACCAGTCTTCAGAGAGGTTTAAGCGCTTACCACAGGAATATGAGTCACTCTTTAAAGGTTTAGGACAGATCAAGGGTTACAGTCACAAGATTACAGTAGTTGAGAAAGTTTCGCCAGTAGCTCAAAGTCTGAGACGAGTACCCTATCCAATGATAGAAGCTGTTAATCAGGAGTTAGATAAAATGTTGGATGATGGAATTATTGAAGACGTGAATGAAGATGCAGAATGGATCTCAAATATTCTGATAATGCCTAAAAAAGACACCAAGGAAGTGAGACTGTGTGTGGATCTGTGAGAATTGAATAAAGCAGTTATCAGAGAGAGATATCCAGTACCAACGGCTGACAGCATATTGCAAGCAGTGCAAGGAGCCAAAGTTTTTGCAAAGTTAGATGCTTGAAAAGGGTTTTGGCAAGTTGAGTGGGCCCCGGAATCAAGACACCTGACTACCTTCATCACACACAGGGGTTGTTACCTTTTCAGAAAAGATCCTTTTGGCTTGTCTAGTGCCCCAGAGGCTAGTCAGAAGGCTATGGACTTGATGTTGTGTGCAATACCAGATGTTGTATGGTATATGGATGATGTTGTAGTACATGCGGAAAATGAAGAACAACTAGAACAGAGGCTCAGGCAAGTATTCCAAAGATTCCAAGACAGAGGCTTAACTTTAAATAAAGATAAGTGTATATTTGGCCTGAAAGAGATCGAGATACTGGGACATTTGGTCACTGCAGAAGGAATAAAACCAGACCCAAAAAAGGTGACAGCTCTTTGCAGTGCACCGAGACCTGAGAATGTTGCACTTTTGTGCTCGTTCTTAGGCACTTGTGGATTTTTGATGAAATTCATTCCTAATTATGAGGATATATCAGAACCCCTTAGAAAACTAACGAGGAATGGACAGAAGTGAGAATGGACATCGGAAACTGAGAAAGCCTTTGCCGAGTTGAAAAGAGCACTTGTAACTGAACCGTGTCTGGCATACTTCAAACTAGATGCACCAACAGTAGTGATCAGTGACGCGAGTCCTGTAGGGCTTGGAGCAGTATTCCTACAAAGACAAGAAGATGGACAGAACAAGCCAGTGGCATATGCAAGTCGCTCACTTACCCCAACAGAGAGGCATTACTCGCAAATAGAGCGTGAAGCCTTGGGTTGTGTTTGGGCAGTGGAACATTTTAGGACATATTTATGGGGAGGCAAGTTCACACTTCAAACAGATCATAAACCCCTCATTTACATGTTCAATCCCAAAAAGGCAACATTGTTACCACCCAGGATACAAAGACTTGGATTGAGATTACAAAATTGAACACATAGTAGGGAAAACCAGTGTCGCAGACTCATTAACACATCTTCCTTTACCAGACACAGAAGACACTGGTTATGTAGACACCTATGTTGATAGAGTGCTTTCAATCAGCACTTATGAACTGCATGCACTGACATTTGAGGAACTTAAGCAAGCAACAAACGAAGATGACACATTGAAATTGTTGATGTCCATATTGGAAAAAGGACAATGGCCTAATCCAATTCCAGAAGAACTTCAGCCATACCACTGGTGTAGGTTGGAGTTATCTACATATGATGGACTGCTTTTAAGAGGACAGAGGATTGTGTTACAGAAAACAAAAATCAGACAAGCATTGAAAATAGCACATGAGACACATCAGGGTGTGGTTCATACAAAACAGTACCTGAGAAGGAAATTTTACTGGCCCAACATGGACAGTGATGTTGAAAGACTAGTCAGGAATATGTTCCACTTGTGTGTTGAATCAGCCATTGTAGGAGGATCAACCTCTCCAACCACTTGAATTACCACCAAGGCCTTGGACAAAATTGGGCATTGATCTGGTAGGTCCCATTCAGAATGAATACATATTGACTCTCATAGACTATTATACCTCTTACCCTGAGGCGGTTGTTGTATCAGACATATCTTCAGCCACAGTTATTAGAGAGCTGATGAACATCTTTGCATGATTTGGTTATCCACTAGAGGTAGTAACAGATAATGGCAGGCAATTCATAGGACAGTTGTTTGAATCATTTCTGACTAACTGTGGAATTAAACACATCCGTGCATCACCTTACTATCCGAGCAGTAATGGCAAAATTTAAAGATTTAAATTTTGCCATTATCACAGATACCTGAAAAAGGCCTTGAGAGCAGCTGCGACAGAAGGAAAAAAATGGAGAGAGGAACTCCCTAAGATTCCGCTGGCTTATTCATCAACACCTCACAGGGCATCTGGAGAAAGCCCAGCTAATCGTATCTTTGGACGTGATATCCGGACTAAACTACCAAACGTGGAAAAGAAAGAAGAAGAGCCAAGGGACATTCAAAAGACAAAAGATTTCCATAGACATCATGAGGAGTACGCACACAAAATGAAATTATATGCAGACGAGACACATCGATCAAAGGGATCACAACTTCAAGGCCAGTGATGTAGTGTTTGTGGCTGGCCTAGACAACGGTAAATTGGATGCCAAGTTCAAAGACACTCGCTATGTGTTATTGAGAAACAGCTCTTGTAAGTCTTTTGAGTTAGTGAATGTGGAAGATGGCTCAAAAATAATGAGAAATGTAAAACATCTTCAACACGCTCCTCCATTGGATCTTGATTTTGAATCTGCAGAAACAGAAAATGCTGAGAATACTGGACTTTCTGACGTGCAGGAAGTGCCAAGTTCTCAGACAGTGGAGAGTACATCCATAGGAAAGCAAGTAACTTTGCCCAGAAGTGAAGTAACAACCAGAAGTGGCAGGGTTATCAGGAAACCGGCTTGTTACAGAGACATTTAAAAATATAAGACTTGCATAGCTCTCCAAATGTTAAATTGCCCTTTTTTGTTTGTGTTATCTATGTACAGTAGATGTTGCTTAGACTGCTAGAAATGAGGTGATATTTAGAAGTGACTAAAGTAGAAATTGAACTAAAATTTGAGTGGGTACGCATAGAAATAGTTGAAAAAAAAAGTTGTAGGTGTTGAATAGAAATGGAAGGTTTTACATACATTTTGTTGTAATAGTTAATAACCGTTTACTGTTTGTTGATATAGAATTTTTACAATTGTATGGTAAAGTTATGACTTTAAAAATAACAAAGGAAGGGATGTAGTTTAGTGAGTAGACATTGCGAGACAACAGAACGAGAGAGTAGAAGGCGGGAATATATGGTGTAAGGGCGTGATCTGTGTAGTTAATAAAATAGTTAAAATAATATAAGAACGGCTCTTTATTAAGATACACAACAGAGATATTTCAAAGTTGATGGGAAATTTATTTTTTGACATAGAATCAGATTGAAATAACACAGACGACCGGGATATGTAATATGACTTTAATCTCTGAAAGTCAAAATCAGCTTGACACAAAGTACATAAGGAGTCCTCTCTGCACTAGAGTTCAAAGACCAGTCGGGCAGGCTCATATTTCCTATTAGCTGTAGACCTGAGAAGAGCTAACCTGCACTAATTAAGACTGTAGACCTGAGGAGTTACTCTGCACCAGTGAGTAAGAAAAATGTTTAAGGGCTTTTTCTGGTTTTGAGTCTCTGTAAGAGGCGAAGCAGACTTGTCTCTTGAATGCGGGAGAGTAATCCAGAGGATTCCTACCCACCCCCCCATGCAGGAAGGCCAATGTACAGGGTGTGAATCCAGCTCTGTAGGGGAATGTTGGGCTCTGTGGACACTGTGGACAGAGAGTCAGCACCAGGAATGGCTACTGGTGGATATTTCCTCATTACTGAAAACTCTGCCAGATGCTGTAGCACCCCCTGGCGTTCACCCATCTGCACAGTGCACAGTGGTTCCCTTGTCTGCACTGGTGCACCCTGTAGCTGTGGCCATAGTCAAGACAGGACACCTGAAGATAAAGAGTGCAGTGCCTCTCTCACCAGCCGTGGCTCAGTGTTTGAGAGGATAGGTATCACTATTATGGCCTGTTCCTCTTGATCCGCTCGTAGACGGCTGACGCTGCTCTACCCACCCATACACTGGCTGTAGTGCCGACTATAGTTCCTGTGGCGATCCCAGCCTGCACAGTTATAGCGCCCCCGACCAAGAAGGCCCCAGCCACGCCTCCAGCCACACCCCCAGCCACGGTCAGCACAGGTATGGTCACCACACAGCCCACAGTCAGGCCAAACTTGATCTGATAGATCTGCAGGAACTTCTCACTCTTAGTGGCTGTGTACTCGCAGAGCTCCTCAAACTCCCACTGGCTGACTTTGTCCTTTACATAGTCCAGCAGTTCTGTCTTCTTTACCTCCAACATGTCCCTCATCTTCTTTGGACATTTCAGCATGTTATTGCTCTACAGAACATTGAGGGGTAAGTACACTTCAGAGTAAAGGATAGCTCCATATATCTTTTGAACATTCCAGTACACCCCAGAAACAAGCAGAAGACTACTCCAGAACACCCTGGAGACAAGAGCCTATGCTCTGGTGGCTCTGGGTGTCCTAACAGAATGCAAATGTACACAAAGAAACAAGGAGTGTCCATCAGGACACCCCAGAATGAAGCACGAGGTACCCCAATTAAGCCTGTGAACTCCCACACACATCTATAAACTAAAATATTCACACACAATCATATATTTACCTGCTTATGCAGAAAGCCATCAAATTCCTGCTGCGCCTGCAGGAGAATGAACTCCTTCAGGAACTTCTCTCGCTCAGAGTAGAGGAACTGTGAGAGCTCCTGGAAGTCCTGCTGACTGACTTCACCCTGCACATGGGACAGCAGCTCTACCTCCTTCTGTTCTACAGTCCTCCTCATCCCCTGTGTGGGGACGGGCATGATGCTTCTCTGAGGAAACAGAGCACAGGGCCACTTTAGAGCAGAGGGCAACACACTACGCCCTCTGAACTGCACAGTCCTCCCAGAAACAAAAAGGAGCCAACCCCAAAATACCCCAGAAACAAGCAGAAGACATCCCAGTGGCATCCAGTAAAATACACAGACAATGTGACTTACAAACACTCTCTCACAGCCTCCATGTTTCTTACTCTCACATGCTTCTTGTTTCTCATACTCTCACACCCTCCTTCACATACTAACACACCCTCCATGTTTCTCACACACACCCTCCTTGTTTCTCTTACACAAACACTCTCACACCCTCAATCTCACACACTAACTCCTCATTTCACACACACACCCTCCTTGTTTCTCTCACCCTCACATACCCTTCTTGTTTCTTTCACACTCTCACTCTCACACACCCTCCTTATTTCACACACTCACACCCTCCTCATTTCTCATACACACTCCTTGTTTCTCACTCTCACACCCTCCGTGTTTCTCCCTCTTACACACCCTCGATGTTTCTCACCCTAACACACACACCCTCCTTGGAAGACTTTAACATATCAAAGGATCCTCAGTTCCTCGCAATATTGTCTGCAAGGTGAACCTTTGTAGGGATGTCTGAGAACATTTTTGGGTAATGTTTCTTTCTTGAGGTTTGGGAGCGAGCCATTAATTCTACATGAGCTTTCAGAGGAGTAAATGGTTTTCTGGAAGTCAGGTTGTCTCAGTATCTAAGACACATAGAGCGCAGAGACAGTAAGATCTGACTTCAAGCAGAACCTTTTCAAATCTTTCAAGTCTTAGGTCCTTTTGATCCAGAGGGATCTCTTTCACCGTCCACGGACGGTACAGTACACGACACACATTATCCCACAAGTTACACCTGTTGTGCATCCACTTTCCTGTCAGTTAGCTAGCTCATGAGGGTGCACCCTCGTGGCTTGGCTGGCAGTTTCCCATTTCATACACGCAAAACATTACGAGAATTTATTTTGAAATCGGTTTCCTGTTATCTGTAGTAAATCAGACACAAACACAAACTCTGAAGGGCTAACGTTATATTTTCTGTTTATTTGTACTTAGCTGTGTGAGAGAGCTGATAGGGCCTAAGTGTGTTGGGACTCCTGGTTTGTAATTATCAGAGGAAGGGTTTATTATTTTTTGTGTATATTTGTTTCATTTCTTTACTTTTCCACTATATATAATTGTTTGTTCGTTTGTGGGGAGCACTGTCCTAATAAATCATCACTTTTGCACCTGAGTGCTATTGTGGCCGAGCCATTGTTCTGTTTTAAAATAACTAACTTGGGCACCCCTCCTGCCCTCCCTGTGACACCCTGCTCCCTGATATTGTGACAGACAAGAAGTAGGATTGCTTTGTAGTAACAATAATGGAAAATAAAGAAATTCTTACTGATCATAACTGATAATTCTGTTGCTGTATGCTGTAAGTCAGAACCAGTAGGTTCTTGAAATACCTCTAGCAGTCACAGGACTTGAACTGTAATGAAAACATTAGGGGAAATAGAAACACAGAGAGGACATTGCTGCACAACAGCTTGAAAGCAGGAGTGTGAAAATATCAAATCTTCAGAAAGATGAGGGGACCCATGGTTAGTATCACTGTCTTGCGCCGCTGGTGCCTTCATATCAGTTCTGGTCCTGGGGCTCTATCTGGGTGGAGTTTACATGTTCTCCTGTGTTCATGTGGGTTTTCTCTAGGTGCTCCTGTTTCCTCCCAAAGTCCAAAGACATGCTGGTAGATAAATTGGCTTCCCATGCTGGGAGTACCCTGTCTTCTGCCTGCAATCTAAAAATGCTCTTGGAAAACTAGTTTACACAAATCTTGTTGCATGGAACCTTATGGAAGTCTATATGTATTTGCCCTTCATTGTAGTATTTCGTCTCCGAATAATATACTTCAAAAAAAGAAAACAGAAGGATTATAAGTAGAACACACACACACTTCTTGTTTCATACTCACACCCTTCTTCATCAGTCCCACACCCTCCTTGTTTCTCTCGCACACAGCCTCTCAACCCTCCTTGTTTCACACACTCACATGCTCTCCTTGTTTCTCTCACATACTCTCACACCTTCCTTGTTCCACACTCACACGCTCTCCTTGTTTCACACACTCACACGCTCTCCTTGTTTCTCTTACATAGTCTCACACCCTCCTTGTTTCACACACTCACATGCTCTCCTTGTTTCTCTCATACACTCTCACACCCTCCTTGTTTCTCTCACACACAATTCAATTCAATTCAAGGTGCTTTATTAGCATGACCGATGGGTACAATCAGTGTTGCCAAAGCAAATAAAAATAATAAAATTAACATAGAACAAAACAAAAAATAGAAGTAAAATAAAATCTACAGACATGTTACAGACATTTACAACAAAGACATATTATATAATATTGACATATACTGTAGGCGGCTGGAGCATTATTGGGAGACGGGCTCACTGTTCCTCAGGCTCTCTCACACAACTCACATGCTCTCCTTGTTTCTCTCACACACTCTCACACCCTCCTTGTTTCTCTCACACACTTTCATGCCCTCCTTGTTTCTCTCACACACTCTCACACCCTCCTTGTATCTTTCTCACACACTCTCACGCCCTCCTTGTTTCCTCGTTTCTCACTCTCATACCCTTCTTCTTCATCACTCACAGACCCTCCATGTTTCTCACTCTCACACACAAACCTTCCTTGTTTCTCATTCACAAACCCTCGAAGAAAAAAACTCAGTCTTCACTCAGCTTTCCAGACAAGATTGTCAAAAGATTGTCAAACAGAGATCTTTAATTCAATAAGCCGAAGGGGAGCATATCACAGAGAATGGGTTTCTCCTAGCACTCAGTAAGATATGCTCACTTAACTGAAGTTACACTTTCCTTATACATTAAAAGTAGGCTAGACTTTAACATATCAAAAAAATATACAGGGAAAAGACAGTGTCAGAAGTCTTTCAAGCATAAACAAAACAGGACAGGAAGATGCCATTTATCTCTAGTTGAATACAGGCTTTAGTTGCAGAAAGACAGCGGTCTTAGGTGCAAACAGAAAACCTTTCCTGCGCATCGTCACTGTCTAAACCCATGTCACTCAGTCTTCCACACCCTCCTTGTTTCTCACCCTCCCCCCTCCAGTTTCTTACATGCACACACACAGTCTCACACCCCCCCAGTTTCATACACGCACACACACACACTCTCACACACACACTCACCTGCTCATTCAGAAAGTTGGCGAATTCCTGCTTCTCCCTCGTGATGATGTGGAGAGTATATTCTTTCAGGAATGTCTCACGCTCAGAGCCCAGGATCTCCAAGAGTTTCTGGAAATCCTGCTGACTGACTTCACCCTGCACACGGGCCTTCAGCTCAGCCTCTTTCAGCTCCACAGTCCTCCTCATCCCCTGTGTGGTGTTGTGGATGATCATTCTCTGAAGAAAGGGGGAGCAAGGTCAACAAGCCCAGGAGTTCAAGCACACACACACTCTCTGACACCTTTATACTAACATTGTCACACACTTTCACACACTGTTACCTGCTCATTCAGAAAGATGGTGAACTCCTGCTTCACATGCCGGAGAGTGAGCTTGTTGAGGGCATGGATTAGCTGGAGGAGGAAGCAAAGGAGTTACCGATTTAATTGACATTGATAGAGATGTTCTGGAATGAAACACACATTTCAAGGAATGATCTATCCTGACAGGCTGAAGGAACTGAGTCTGAAGGAACTGAAGACAGGAACAGAGAACAGTTGAAAAGGTTTTCTGGGTCAGCAGGGAAGAGAGGGACACACCTCTGCAGGAGAGGAAATTCTGTATGTGCTTGTGAGAATCACATGTGCCACTTCCTGTGAAGACAAGAACAAGTTCAGTGTGGTTTCATTGTGTAGTGTGGGGTCACAGCTTCACAGTTTCCATCACAGGCTATGCAGGTGCTAGTTACCCCCAGTTCTGTCAAATTGGGACTGACACCTACACAGCTTCTTCCCCCAGGCCATAACTCTTATAAACAAGGACACTTCTCTCATCCCTCCTCTGTGATCAGCTGTATATCTTCATTTGTAGTGCAAAAACAAAATCTACAGATAAAAAGTGATATGTACAATTTAACGATACACACAGTTAAGTAATAAAATGTAAAATTAATACTGTGTATATTTACAGAAAATATCAGTAGAATGTGCCATTAAATATATATATATATATATTCCTTTTGTGTTATTGGAATTTATGTCAATACTTGCACCAAGAGAAATGTATTGTACTTTTTGTAATAAATGAATAAGGTTTCTGAATTCATTCTCAATAATTGACAGACAACACATCAGAACAACTAACAGTTCATATCACACTGTATCCACTGTATGGCTTGTAGTCCATAGGGCTTTACTGCACTGTACTGGTTTTTAACTTTTTAACATGATCTTTGATGTGTTTTACCCTAGTGGTGTATTGATGGCTGGTGATTGGTTCAATGAATAATGTCTTACCTTGAATATCTCTGCCAGTGTCTTTCCTGTCACAGTTGACTGTATTGTCTGCAGGACCTGGACAATGTGGTTGATGTACTCTTTCAAGCAGTGCTGAAACTGTTCATTCATTTCTTAGAAAAACACGAGAAAACAAATGAGTAATAGAAGCTAGTCTTGAATTTAGACTAGACTACTAATTTTTGCTATTCACAATCCTCACAAACTCTGACACATGCAACCCAGTGGATTTCCTCAAAATGAACACTAAACCACCAACCAGACACAAATGGAAACAAGTGCATTAAAACTGAGAGCAGAAGGCGCATCTTTACACAAAGAGCAGTGAGAGTGTGACACAAGCTATCCAGCTGGATGAGATTCTCAGATCAATGATCTGCTATCTACTACAGAAGCTGGATGTCCTCCTCTTGTTTGTAACCTGTGTGGTGCCATGGGGGTAGTTAACACCACATTGGGCATGATCAGGCTCTCATTCTCCCTGTCACACTCCTTTATAAGCTCTTTGGGGTTTCTTTTCTTTATCATACACACACTTTCCACTGAGGGTGGCAATCACACTAACCACATCATTGAGGTAGCAGGATACATAACTCCATAATCCATTACATCTGGGCCCTGTGACTTCAGAGTCTCCAGTTCATCCGTTTCTCCTCACTGCTAGGAACCTCCTGCTTCCAGACCCCAACACAGAGCCTCATGCTTCTACTCCATTAGGTCACTGTTTCACACTCAACAGGTGCCTCAGATTCCCAGGTCCACCTCCAGCCATGATGTCCTCCCCTGACGCCACCAGGTTGAGTTACAACCTGGTGGCTCACACAAGCTCACACTACCTACATCACAGAGTCTATTCGGCACTACACACTGTGCCGAGACCCAACACACTTTCCCTCTCTAACACACACTCACAACCTCTCTGGTTTCTCACTCTCACACCTTTAGGTAATGAACTCACAGCTGCCAGCGCACCACTGTGTTACACCTACGTAGCTGCCAGCTCACTTCATTGTGCCCAGCCACCACCGCACTATCACCCAGAGGGTGCAACTAGATAGACCCCACTCGCTTCCCCGATAACAATGTATTGCCAGGGGGAGGGTCCCTCTACCACACAACCCTCTCTGATCCACACACACTAACTCACAACTCACACATACAGTGGACACGACAGCCCTTCTCTCACACACTAGCAGGATGCTGTCCCTTTAAATCTTTCTATGATCTCATAAAGCTCAGTTTCTTCTGTCAGTCTCCTCACAGACTGACGTTTTCACTCTTTTCCCCGCAGGCTATTCCTCTCATAATCCCCGCTGGAATTGTCATTCGTCTCCACCCCCTCACAAGGTTAATTCATCAGCGAATCATTCTTTATTCACTCATACTAGACATGGCGGCACACTCTTCTAACATCGTCCCGACTAGTAGGGGCTCACAGCAGCTCACAGCCGCTACTGTCAAGCTTCAGCCCGGCTCTCCCACAGCAGAGCCTCCACATTTGTCCTTTCACTACTGCAGCCACAGCCACACTATGTTCTTGCTGGATGTCCCCCCCCTTTTAAACCACTTCTACAGCTGCAGTTCATTCACCTATTCAAGTCTGGTGTGGTTTCCATGGCAACGTGTCTTCCTTAATCTGAGTTTCCACCCTCCACACCAAACACTCCCTGCATTGTACCACACATGCTTCCAGGCCATTAACAAACTCACAGCATTGCAGAACTTTACCACCCGGAGCTACCTGTAGCTGGTTTGCTACTCAACAGTACCTCCCTGTGGTTGACCAGAACACCTGTCTACAAGATTAGGGCAGCTGCTCTGGGAGTGGAACTGTCCGGTTTTTACCTTGCATGGTTCCCTGTTGACTCCAAAGCAGTCGGTCCCCAGGAAAGGGCATGAGGTGGCAGCATGGCCTCTTCTCCCTGAGGATCCTCAGAACCTGTTTGTTTGTCCCTGACTCCTCCAAGCGCTGAAAGCACAGACAGACATGTCGACAGGAAAGGGGTAGGATCCCATCCCTCTGTGTCTAAAATAATGCAGCTCTGAGCCTGAAGGAACAGGCTCTGGAGGGGGTTTCTTTAGTCTTGAGTCCCAAAATGACAGTCTGAAGGAACTGAGTCTCTTTAGTCTGAAGGATGTGTCCCACACTGCCAAGCTGGAGGAACAGAGTCTTTTTTAATCCAAAAGGAGTGTCCCACACTAACAGACTGAAGGAACTGCTTCTCTTTAGTCCGTGGCCTGTAGTTGTCTGTATGAGGCACTGTTGTAGCTCCTGACCGGTCTAGAGTATCAGTATCTCTCTGCCTTTCTCAGCACGGGTCAGGGTTATATATACAGATGCAGCCATTCAAAATGCGCGGGCGATACCACATTATTTTCCGGTATGCTGTACGCAGTCTACCGCAAGCTACCGGTAAATACCGCGAGTTACCGGTAAATACTGCTAGTTACCGTAAATTCTCCTATAATACGACAAGCAAAATAATAGTATCCGGAATTTCCGCAAGGTGGAGCTAATAAAGCTCAACCTCTCATGTTTGAGCTGTGGCCATCAGTCTTTAACGAAGATATTACTAATAGTATTAGTAATGAATGACCTTGGACAAGCTGTAAGTGTAAACTCAAAGTATTGCCCTGGTCAACATTCTTTTTTTCATTGACCGTCTTTGTAAAAGTAACACCACAGCATTTCGCAATCACGCATTTGTTTCCAATCATGCAAAGTACAGTGATTCACCATGCCTTTCACATGCTCATAAAAGAGATTGATTTAGGAACATAAACATATTACCGTATGCAAACTGTACTGTATACAGTATGTATATGTATATTTAATGTCTTAACTGTGCCCGTTTAAGTATTGAATATTCATATCTAATTTTACCACTGAAGGGAAATCTGAGTAGCTGAGCATAAAAAGAATAGGAGCATACTGCAACACGTGTGAAGGCCATAAACGATATTAATTTTGGAACATAAACATACAGTATATAGCTGGTCTTGATACTTTAAAGAAAAAAATACACACCCGTATTCCATTTCTCCCTAAACATTTTAAGCTTCGAAGTCTTTAACTAACGTGATACTGGAGTCAACAAGCATACTTTTAGAATTTGATTAAAAGGGAATATAATATGGAATCGCGTATCTCAAGAATTTAATAATGGTATGATTATATTCGTGTACTGCGACAGGGCTGTGTAAGGCTGTTTCGCCTCCCTGTTCATGCGAGCTGTCTTGTAGCCTACTTGTCTAGGTGTGTGACTAACAATGCACAGGTTGTGTGTTCAAATCCAGCTGGTGCTGGACTTTTCTTTTAACAAACATTTCTTCAAAAAAATAGAATAGCGATATTATGGACAACCAATTGACTTTTATATTTCAAAATATCGCAACATGATCGATTCTAAGTCATTTTTGATAACAATGAATAGTCACCTTCTTCCTTTCTGACAGCGGTTCCTGCTTCTATTGTGTGTGTGTGCAACAGAGTAAATTTTTATAGAGAAATGGAGGCTGGACAGTATGTGTTACAATATAAACATTTATATTGATTTAAATCGTGTTCTGGACTTCACACGCGTTGCAGTATGCTCCTATTCTTTTTATGCTCAGGCACTAAGATTTCCCTTCTGCTTTGTGTAAGGATGGTATCAAAAGCAATCTTAAGTGGTGAGAAAGCTGTGCTCAATGTATTTAAGGGACTTTCGAAACTCTGCCCCAAAGTCATGTGACTGATTTTTCGCCCTGTTTCGTTGGTTAAACGCAATGATCACAAGCACCACCATGGTAACTGGGATGTGTAGTTTTTAATTCGGTTTGAATTATAACTGTACGTACTGTCTTCATATTTGGCCAGAGCTTTAAAGAGAAGGCACGCCAAAAAATTTCGGTGCCGTCGTCTCCGCTTTAAAGGTACCCCCGTGCTGGAAGAATTTGACCTTGGAACGTTTGCCCAGCGTACTGTTAAACCAATGCATTAGCATGTTAAAGCGATTCTATTGAGGGAGTAGCCCAGCTACCACTTAACACTGTACTTCCTACTTTGAATACCTGTGAGACCGGTTTAATTCGTCACAGCCAGCACTCCGGGAGGGAGGGGGGTTGAGTAGTGGAGGCAGGCGAGATTTCCAGCGAAAGACACCTCCCCCTCAAAAACCATGTAAGCAGTAATGCTTTAAGTTGAAAACCGAGGTAGATTTTGAGGATGATAAAGAGGGTAAACTGGGATGGGAGGAGGGTTTGGTTTTGCATAAGGGTTTTGCATAAGGGGCAGAAGATTTCCCTTCTGCTTTGTGTAAGGGAATTGAGCGTAAGTAAAATTACCTTACACTCAATTTAAACACAAGCTGTTTTTCTGTATGAACCTCTAAGCTGGTTCATACAGAAAATGTAGAAATGCATTAGCCTGATTATGATTAAAAAACACATAATTAAACACACGTTTGTGATTTAAATCAGAACACGATTTAAATCAATATAAATGTTTATATTGTAACGCATACTGTCCAGCCTCCATTTCTCTATAAAAATTTACTCTGTTGCACACACACACACAATAGAAGCAGGAACCGCTGTCAGAAGGGAAGAAGGTGACTATTCATTGTTATCAAAAATGACTTAGAATCGATCATGTTGCGATATTTTGAAATATAAAAGTCAATTGATTGTCCATAATATCGCTATTCTATTTTTTCGAAGAAATGTTTGTTAAAAGAAAAGTCCAGTACCAGTTGGATTTGAACACACAACCTGTGCATTGTTAGTCACGCACCTAGACCAGTAGGCTACAGGGGAACTCACATGAATAGGGAGGCAAAACAGCCCTACACAGCCCTGTCGCAGTACACGAATATAATAATACCGTTATTAAATTCTTTAGATACACGATTCCATATTATATTCCCTTTTAATCTAAATTCTAAAAGTATGCTTGTTGACTCCGGTATCACGTTAGTTAAAGACTTCGAAGCTTAAAATGTTTAGGGAGAAATGGAATACTGGTGTGTATTTTTTTTCTTTAAAGTACCAAGACCAGCTATATACTGTATGTTTATGTTCCAAAATTAATATCGTTTATGGCGTTCACACACGTTGCAGTATGCTCCTATTCTTTTTATGCTCAGCTACTAAGATTTCCCTTCAGTGGTAAAATTAGATATGAATATTCAATACTTAAACGGGCACAATTAAGACATTAAATATACATATACATACTGTATACAGTACAGTTTGCATACGGTAATATGTTTATGTTCCTAAATCAATCTCTTTTATGAGCATGTGAAAGGCATGGTGAATCACTGTACTTTGCATGATTGGAAACAAATGCGTGATTGCGAAATGCTGTGGTGTTACTTTTACAAAGACGGTCAATGAAAAAAAGAATGTTGACAAGGGCAATACTTTGAGTTTACACTGACAGCTTGTCCAAGGTCATTCATTATTAATACTATTAGTAATATCTTCGTTAAAGACTGATGGCCACAGCTCAAACATGAGAGGTTGAGCTTTATTAGCTCCACCTTGCGGAAATTCCGGATACTATTATTTTGCTTGTCGTATTATAGGAGAATTTACGGTAACTAGCGGTATTTACCGGTAACTCGTGTTATTTACCGGTAGCTTGCGGTAGACTCCGAACAGCGTACCGGAAAATAATGCGGTATCACCCGCGCATTTTGAATGGCTGCATCTGTATATATCATTACTGTCCAAAATTACAAATTAAAATTATACCATGATTTAAATTGTAGGCCACATAGCCCAGCCCTACATTCAGCACACACCAGCTCTCAGTGGGGAGGAGAGCAGTGTGATGAAGCCAGTTCAGAGATGGGGGTTATTAGGAGGCCATGATGGGTAAAGACCAGGTGGAAATTTGGCCAGGACACCAGGGTAACACCCCTACTCTTTTCAAGAAGCGCCCTGGGATTTTTAATGATCATGTAGAGTCAGAACCTTGGTTTACGTCTCATCCAAAGGACGGCGCCTTTTTACAGTACAGTGTCCCCGTCACTATACTGGGGCATTAGGACCCACACAGACCACAAGATGAGCACCCCCTACTGGCCCCACTAACACCTTTTCCAGCAGCAACCTTAGTTTTTCCCAGGAGTCTCCGATCCGAGTGTTCTGGCGCACTATGGCTGCCGTCGCATCATCCAGGTGGGGCTGCACATTGGTGGTGGTAGAGGGGAGTCCCCACTACCTGTAAAGCACTTTGAGTGGAGTGTCCAGAAAAGCGCTATATGAGTGTAAGCAATTATTATTAATAATTATTATTATTATTTTTATCCAGGTACTGACCAGGCTCACACCTGATTAGCTTCAGTGGGTTGCCACTGTGGCTGCTGGCTAGTAGCTAATAAGGCTTAATGCTAATGGTGTGCTCTGTGAAAGAGAACATTTGCTTGCTGTGTACATAAATAATAAAGCACTCTACAGAAAAAAAATACACAATGAGAGGAGACAACAGAATTACACCATTACAATAAGGGTTTGGAATACAGTGGAAGAGCAAAGCAATTGAATGAAGGTTTAAGTCTTGATTTAATTGTGCTCAGGGAAGGTGACTCTCTGGCATCCTTAGGAATAGAATTCCAGAGCTTTGGAGCATCACACCAGAAGGCCCTGTCACCCATAGACAGGCTTGGGGGACAGACAGGAGACCAGAATTAGAAGAGCGAAGGTTGTGAGGTGGGGAGTAGGACAATACTAGCTCAGACTGGTACAAATTCAAGATGCCGCCATGTTAGTGGCAGCCTGCTACAGCAGCTCTGTGTCTTTTTGTTTCTTTCAGTTAGTAAATGCTAGTGTGTTAGTGTTTTTTCTTCATACCTTTGCCGGCAACTAGATTTGCGATCACAACATAATGGATACTAGGAAGCTGAGAAACTTTTTCTTGTTTTTTCTGATACTCGTACCTCTTTTTCTATCTAATGCCAATAGCTACAGAGGCATTGTCTACACGCGGGACCAGCTGATCGCGCTAGCGCGTCTGGCTCTACTCACTGGAGAAAAGCCATTGGTGCCGGAGGAGCTGAGGAGGAGAAGCCGAGGCGAAAGGCGAAGAGAAGGAGATTTAAACCCTACCTTCCTTCGATCATCCTGGGAAATGTGAGGTCCTTAGCGAACAATATGGGTGAACTGGGAGCATTGGTGAGGAGCCAGAGGGAGTATCGTGAATGCAGTATCATGTGTTTCACCGAGACGTGGCTGCAGGAACTTATTCCGGACTCGAATGTTACCATCGGCAGCTTTCAGACGGTGCAGGCGGACAGAAACACCGAGAGCGGCAAGAGGAAAGGAGGGGGGCTCGCGGTGCTTGTCAACAACAGATGGTGTAATCCTGGACATACTCATGTTAAGGAGCGCGTCTGTAACCCAGACATCGAACTGGTAGCCATAGGACTGCGTCCTTACTATCTGCCGCAGGAGTTTACATGCGCCATCTTTGTCGTTGTTTACATTCCACCTACGGCAAATGCAGAGGTAGCGCGTGACGTCATAAACACAGTCACAGCCAGGCTAAAAACAAAGCACCCTAGCGCTTTTATAGCTATTTCAGGGGACTTTAACCACGTATCTATTTCCACCACTCTGCCTACTTTCCACCAGTTTGTTAAGTGCCCGACCAGAGAAAACAAAACACTGGACTTATTATACGCCAATGCTAAGGATGCATATAGTTCCACAGCCCTTCCCCCCCTCCTGAGAGACTCCTCTCTAGGTTCTTTTGGCCAGGGATCTATAAGGCCATCGAGAAGTACTGTCGGGAATGCCCTGAGTGTCAGAAAAGTGTGCCACAACCTTATTATAGGAACCCTTTGATTCCCCTCCCAATTATTCAAACCCCCTTCGAACGGATTGGGATGGATTTGGTGGGGCCCCTGATCAGAACCACCAAAGGTCACCAGTATATTTTAGTAATAGTAGACTATGCTACCAGGTACCCCGAAGCCATTCCGTTGAGAGCTGCCACCGCCAAAAACATAGCTAGGGAGCTAGTACAACTGTTCGCTCGAGTCGGAATTCCTAAAGAGATCCTAACTGATCAAGGTACACCTTTTATGTCTAAAGTCATGCGAGACTTATGTAAGCTACTGGGTATACAGCAGATCCGAACCTCTGTTTATCACCCTCAAACCGATGGTCTAGTAGAACGTTTTAATAAGACCCTGAAAAGCATGCTTAGGAAGACGATGCAAAAGGATGGGAACAATTGGGATCAGCTGCTCCCGTATCTCATGTTTGCGGTTCGAGAAGTACCGCAGGCTTCGACTGGATTTTCCCCCTTTGAATTATTATACTCTCGGAAACCAAGGGGCCTATTGGACGTGGTCAAAGAATTGTGGGAACATCAACCTTCCCCTTTACAAACTATCATTGAGCATGTGGAACAGATGAGAGAAAGAATAAATGTTATTGTTCCCATAGTGAAAGGAAACCTGGAGAAAGCCCAGGCTCAACAACAACAAATTTATAACAGGGGAGCAGTTGCGAGGGAATTTCAGATTGGGGACAGAGTACTGGTTCTAGTTCCAACCCCAGAGTGTAAATTCTTGGCATCCTGGCAGGGACCTTATGAAGTGGTGGAAAAGGTGGGGCCAGTCAACTATAAGGTCAAGCAACATGACAGAAGACGGCAGCATCAAATCTACCACGTCAATTTGCTGAAAAAATGGCATGGCTCCGAAGTTCTGCTCACCAACTTTTCCCCAGACCCTCTGGAAGAAGAAACGGGTGCGGTAGCCGTGGGAGACCTGGCTCCGGCACAGAAACAGGAACTACAAGAATTCCTAAACCAAAACAAAGATGTTTTTTCCCGGACACCTGGTCGAACCCACCTTATACAACATAAGATTGTCACGGAATCAGGGAAAAAGGTAAGGCTACCCCCGTATCGAGTACCAGAAGCCAAAAGGAAATTGATTAAAGAAGAGGTGGGAAAAATGCTGGAGATGGGAATAATCGAGGAATCCCATAGTGAGTGGGCTAGCCCGATAGTTCTGATCCCAAAGCCGGATGGAACTATTCGATTTTACAACAATTTCAAAAGGTTAAATGAGATCTTGCGGTTTGATGCATACCCCATGCCCCGTATAGATGAACTAATCGGGCGATTAGGTAACGCTCGATACATCAGCACCCTTGATCTTACGAAGGGATATTGGCAAGTGCTGCTGGCCAAAGAAGATAAAGCCAAAACCGCTTTTGCCACACCTGAGGGACTATATCAGTATAGGGTCCTACCCTTCGGTTTGCATGGCGCTCCCGCAACATTCCAAAGATTGATGGACCGAATTCTGAGACCGTATCAGAATTTTGCAGCCGCCTACTTGGATGACGTCGTAATCCACAGCACAACCTGGGAACAACATCTACAACACCTGGAAGCAGTAACTGGAGCGTTGCGAGCAGCAGGATTAACGGCCAACCCAAGTAAATGTTGTCTGGGGGCTAGGGAAGCCAATTACCTGGGTTATACGATCAGGAGAGGATTGATCATGCCCCAAGATCAGAAGGTACACTTAATCAAGAACTGGCCCAAACCAGCTACCAAGAAGCAAATTCGAACGTTTTTGGGACTGGCAAATTACTATCGACGTTTCATCCCAGGGTTTGCAGCCGTGGCCGCCCCTCTACACGATCTGAAGAAGATGAGCTGTCCGGAGAAAATAAAATGGACCGACTTGGAAGAGAACAACGAACTACTGCAAGGAGAAAGGTTTATGATTTTGGATTACGGACACAGGTTTAGGATACATCGCAGATTGGCTTTATTACGAACTTTTGGAACTCGGAACGGATCAGGACTAAGGGAACGGATTACGGACTGTATTAGGAAGACAGTTATTGGAAGAAACGCCACGGATCTGAGGACAGTAAAGTGTGGTGTAAGTACTACCTTCGTTTACATAAACTATCCCCCGGAGACACCACACTACTTTCAGAGAGTCCTTTATTGACCTTGCTGAAGCAGAGAAGCGACATAATCACAAATGTGACCAGTTTTTCTGCTGTTTCTGGTTAATAATGATTATTATTTTGTATTTTGATTAGTATTTTTCGTAGCGTTCTTCCTCAGCTTTTTAGTTATTTGGTGAGCAAGAACCACTGAGAACGAGTCTGAATCAATCAAGAACACATATGGTACTGCTGTCCTGTGTATAACTGCTTCGTCCTAATTGAGCTTTTCAGTGTTGAAGAAGACGTTTCCAATTTCGATTGCTGGTTTCAGAGGATGTGCTACAAGATCACAGATTTATTTGAAAAGATTTGGAGATGCATTGGCTGGGATTCAAACCTGGCTCAATTGCATGAAGGCACCTATACTCAGCAATGTGAGGAAAGGAGAGGGGGCCAGAGGTAGTGTGGCTGAATGGTCTAATATGCTGGATTTTAGGCTCCACTTTCTCAGGCGTGTGGGTTTAAATCCCACTACTGCCCAATGTTTTAAGACCTTACTTCCTGTGATTTGTAATATGGTCAGTAAAAGCACTTTATGTGAGTATCTCTTACATTAGCGCTCCAAGTCACTTACTGCTCCACAGGCCCGGGGTTCAATCCCTGGCATCTTCAGGTGTTTTATATTACTGTACTCACATCGCAATCTTCTGTTGAGTGAGAACTCTTTGCTCGTGTTCATAGAAAGCCAGGTTAATCTTTTGAATCTCACCCAGGATTTCCTGAGAGATCATTCAGCGAGCGAGTCCTCCCTCTGGACTCCGCACTGAGCTGAAAGCTGCACGAATTCCTCACTGTGTGTCCTGTACTGTTACAGGTGGTCAAGCGTAAATGTGCAGCACAGTGACATGAACACCTTGAACTTTTTCTGTATGTGAAGGAAAATGCAAAAGAGCATGAAAAATATTGATCGTTTAAAACATCCATGGTACAACTCGAGCAAAAACTGAAGCACAAAACAACGACTTTCGATGATTACAAGAGATTCAAGAAACACAATCGTCTGCAGATGGGTTCAGATCCTGAACGCTTAAGTTAAAAGAACAAAAGCGAAGTAAACTCTCTTCATTGTCTTATAGTTTATGAAATAAAACAATTTCTTACTTTCTTAATAATTTCTTACTGTTGATAGACGATTTATTGAATTTTAACAGATTCACAATTACAAACATTTGGGTTAAACTGTAATTCACATACTCTAACGAAGAGAAACGTTAGTGTCTTCCGGTGTGTGAGCCCATTTCTCAAAAAATAAAAAAATAAGTTATATAAACTGAATTGTTCTACTTTCTAGGCTTGCATAGTCTTATTCATATTTCAGTTAAATCTTTTCTTCTGTAGTAATTTCAGTTGATATTATATTAATCCTGATTTACAATTTTTGGACATGGTTCATCTTAAATAATTTGTAATTAGTTTCAGTTTTGGAAAATCGCGCCCAGAAGCTACTAAAACTGGTAATGTTTGCATAATGTGTAATGTAATAGTAGCATTTGGGGTGGAAAACAAAGAGTACTTCTTGGTATGAATCCCAAAACTTCATAGGCAGCGTTCTAGGACTTTTTGCTTCAAATAAAGCTGTCAATACATCATAGATTTCTACTCCATCAATATCAGCAGTGTTATCACTACCGAACGCTAAATATAGATCCTGGCAATACTTTGTGAGATCTTCGAAAGAAAATCCAAAATTCTACTGAAGCAATCAAATTTATACGTTTCTTTTCGATCGAGAAGAGGATCATTCCTCTCAAAACTCAAAACATGCCTGTCTTTTCTTTTTTTCAAGGACAAATGGATTATTGAGGTGTAAAGATGGATTCAAAAAACAAAATCATCTGCTATTGCTGCTGTTTCTTTGATAGTTTCTTCAAATCCTTCAACTGATCATTGATATCAAGGAATAATATCATACAATTGTCGCCGTGCATCCTCCGCTAAAATGTTTTAAAAAGTGCGACAAAAGTACAAAATAACATTTATGGTTACTTCTATATTAAAATGAAGGTAAATATACCAAGATGTTAAAATACAATTGTACAGTGCTAACCTAATAATGCCTGTGAAGTTTTCCAACAAATTTGAACTGTAATTCTGAAATATTATATCTGAGAATTCAAAGAGAGTACAAAGATCAAATTCAATCAGTGAAAATACAACAGTAGTTCACTAAACTAAGTTTCTTCCCTGAAATGATTTGTTTGCGAAGCACCAAGCACCCTTGAATGGATGGCGGAAATCAAATATACAGATGGATTGAGAGTGTGCTTTCCAACTTTTGTGTAACATTTTCTTTTGATAAGGCAGAGTTGTCTTCACAATCTGGATTTTATTAAAAGGAGTGACATCAGTGTAAAACAGCTTTCCTTCTTGGGGAACAACGGTTGTGTTCCATATTTCTTATTATTTTAGTTTCAAGATCGCAATTTAGTGTGAAACATAAAAGCCAGCTGGAAAATCTGTTACACTTCATTTACAATGGCCTTTTAACTAATAGCCCGTGCAGGGATCAAACCCCAGCTGTTGGTACGAGTTTCGTAAGGCTCTGCAACATGCACATGAGAAACTAACCTCTGCTTCTTCATTATATACACAGCGAGCTATATTTGCAAGCTTACTGCCCCGTACAGGCTCTGTATTTGATTGCGGTACAAGACCGCCCGTGGAGAAATGAAGTGAGGAGGGTGTGTTCATTAAAAGGCTCAGCGTCCCTGGGAGGGCTCAAAACACCACCCTTTTGGTTAACACCCGAGCCACAAAGACTCATGTACAGCTTAACACGTCTCGGTCTCAGTGCAAGTGATACATTCCATAAACGTTTCGGAGATTCATTTGTTTTTAAAGGAAAATCACCAACAGCGGCCGAGATTTATTGGAGTTTTTCATTCTATACTGCGATTTCTGAAGGGTACCCTGTGAAAATACGAGTTTTGACAAGAAGGGATGGACATATAAGGTCAGAAGGCTGGGGAACTGGACCTTATGGCGAAGGCTGCAGGTTCAGCAGCAGAACCTGTTCAGTATCAGTTGACTCCCATGTACTTAAAACACTCAATTTCCGGATTTAGAGTCAGACGTGCTACCGTTGCACCATGGGGTCCTTAATGAAAAAAAAAAACAATCAGTGTTCCTGGATCTGTTGTCGAGAACAACACCTGCTCAAGAGCTACGCAGCAAGAATAAAATGTGGTCTGGGAAGAAGAGACTCTGTTTGGAAGAGCGGCGCTCCTCACAGGAGGAAAAAAAAAATCGCGACGCTGATGGAGGCTTAAAAGTAACTCTTTGGCGTGACCTCGTGGCTCAACGGAAGCGCGTCTGACTTCACATCAAAAGGCTACGTCGAGGTTTTTCAGGTTCTGCTTATGCTTAACACGGAATTCACACCATGCAGTTGAGTTCTATCTGTACACCACATAGATAATCTGAACAAAATAGGGTAATACAGATCACGCATTTAGTAGCTCACGCAGCGAATACCCTTGAATACAGGAGAAAAGGCACGGTTCACATCTGCGAATCATCACCTCCGTCTTTAGAGACAGCTACATCAGATCTCAGTTTCAGATTTCCTTTATTACAGAGTAAAACAAACCTGAAAGTTGAAGATTTTAAGGACACTTGTGTTTTATTGAACAGTGTCTTAAACCTGAAAATGTAATTTGAAAAAAAAAACCGCTATTAGACATTAGCTGGTGCCTTTTGTAACGATTTGTTATTTCATGCTGGAAAACAAAGGAAACAGACCCAACGTTCGCTTTCAGGTGCGGTTCATTACATAATCTATTACTGAAGAGCCTGATTAAAATTTACACGAACCAGCTAGAAGTCGAACCTACAATCTTAAGATCCGAAATCAGATGCGTTATTTATTAAAACTCTAGTATATCACATAACCTGAATTCCCCCATAGTGTGCTCAGCGCCGCTACTAGTAATACACCGCCCCAATTTCAAAGTGAGAAACATGTGTTTTCTGATTTATTATGAGTTTTATAATATAATATATATTTAAATCAGACAAAGGGTTTATATTTCGCACTGAAATTCCGATTGATTGAGAATTCAAAGAAAGACTGTTTTCTTCCACAATACCGTGAAATTATCACATCCACCAGACTCTCCAAGTTCTCCAGACCTTGCTGGGTGAGCATTTGCTCCGTTAAATAAGGTCACGTATCGTGTTAAATCATTTCTTCTCAACACCACAGTTCCTGGTGCACGTTTTCTCTATGAAAAAAGACATTTTTCCCCTTGCACGATTTCTCGTTTTTTTATCAAAGCGTACAGAAAGAAGATAGAAGTAGAAACAGTGTCGCAAAAGAACTCTGTCGCTGTTGGGATATGTCAAACGCATTGAACATGAAAAATGCTAGATAAAAGTCATTTTCTCTTCGTTTCTCAGTGTCGGGGCTGCTACAGTACATCAGGAAAATAAAGTATATGCTCAATAGAGAGGTTGTCATATTTTGTCTGATAATCAAACATAAAAAACAATTATGGAATATGGACAAATTCAAACAATTTATGAAATATGAAATAGAAATCTTGCTTATCAGTGCAGAAGAAATACTGCCAGTTGGCAAGAAACGACAGCATTGTTTTTCTCTAACCAAAAACCTGCATAGGGAGATCAAAATCCACTTGAAAAAACGGCTAAGGTCGCAGGTGATTCACTCCTCTTGACTAGGTCGCGCTAGGAGGTGCAGAGAAGTTTATATCCGGCTGAAGAAACTCCTCTTTCTCAGCTCCGCTTCTCTATTGTTTTGAAGCTGTGGCCGCGCTAACGAATGACGTCATTATACTGCGCGACTCTGCATGTATTTCACCCACGTGTGGATGACTGAATAATTTTCTTTAAAGAAAGTTGTTGTTTTTCTTTAAAATAACTTCAGGTTCTGAATACGTAACGTCTTGTCGACTGTGTTTATGCTTGAACAGAGCACAGCCCTGACAACAGGATCTGTGAAGAATAAAAAATAAGTTGTTCTGTTTAAACTCCGGAAGTCAGCCTTTGTTTCTGACCGACTCTGAAGAAGGATGGCGGAGTGCTTGTTAAATCTGCAAACCCAGCTTGACTCTTTCATGCACGTTTTACTCAAATCGATCGTGTATGAAGTGTCAGAAGTTTTTGGAAACAGGATGTGTGATTCGGAGGACGAGTTTCAAGACAAACTCCGCAGCGTCTCCCAGATCCTGGTGAGACGGGCCGTGTTTAAAATCACACAGTGTGTGGAGGACAGTGTCGGGAGTGAAATGGCGCAACTGAAGAAGGAAAACGAGAGCCTGAAGTGGAGATTGCAGCTGAGGGAGAAGGAGTCGGGAGCAGGAGGAGATCAGGAACGGACAGACAGTGTTGGACACACGCTTCCCTGTGAAGTCTCTGCAGAAATAAAAGAAGAAATGGACACAGAACTGCAGCTCTCAGGTCAGTGTGGTGACTTGTATGAAGTCAGTATGTGTGTTTAAAACCAGTGTCTATAACTTCCTCACTGGTGAGATTTTTTAAATAACAAACTTTATTTTAAAGAAAACATCTCGCAAGAGTAAACATTCTCGTTATCTAACAAACTATCAAACTGTCATCAAAAAACTTTCCTCACTGGTGAGAATATAGTGGAGAGATGCAGAGTGAAGTGGGAAAGACTTGTGTGATGTAGCAACGGGATACTTTACTGGAAACTGAACTGTTTTGTCCGGTTACGGTGCTGAAAACACCTCGTTCACATTTAACAATTGTTCCACTGAATCAATTTGTAATCCAACATCATTATGAAACAACATTTATAAATATTGTATTGTAAACGTTGTATTGGTCTAGATTTTATATGTATACTAATGATTGTGTATATAAAAATTATTTCAATTGTATTACCGTCCTCCACGGTCTGTGTCTGTATTAACTCGTCTGGAATATTAATCCAGTGTGTCTGTATTAACCTCTCTCTCTAAGTGCATTGTTTATGTACTGTACTGTGCAGTAAGTGTGTGTGAATCAACCCCTCTCTCTCTCAGTGCAGTGTTAATATACCGGAGTGTCCAGTCAGTGTGTCTGTATTAACCCCTCTCTCAGTACAGTGTTAATGTACTGTAGTGTTCAGTCAGCATGTCTCTATTAACACCTCTCTCTCAGTGCAGTTTTAATGTACTGTTATGCCCAATCACTGTCTGTATTTACCCCTCTGTCTTAGTGTAGTGTTAATGTACTGTAATGTGCAAGCAGTTTGTTTGTCAACCCACCTCTCTCTCTCAATGCATTGTTTATGTGCTGTAGTGTACAGTCAGTGTCTGTATTAACCCCTCTCTTTCAGTATAGTGTTAATGCACGGTAGTGTCCAGTCAGTCTGTCTGTGTTCACCCCTCTCTCTTAGTGCAGTGTTGATGTGCTGTAGTGTCCAGTCAATGTTTCTGTATTCACCCCTCTCTCTCAGTGCAGTTTTTATGTCCTGTAGTGTCCAGTCAGTGTCTGTATGAACCCCTCTCTCAGCAGTGTTAATGTACTGTAGTGTTCAGTCAGTGTATGTATTAATCCCTCTCTTTCTCAATACCGTGTTAATGTACTATAGTGTCCAGAAAGAGTCTGTATTAACGTCTCACTCAGTGTAGTGTTAATAGACTGTAGTGTCCAGTCAGTCTGTCTGTATTCACCCCTCTCTCTCAGTGCAGTGTTAATGTGCTGTAGTGTCCAATCAGTGTGTCTGTGTTAACCCCTCTCAGTGCAGTGTTAATGTACTGTAGTGTTCAGTCAGTGTGTATGTATTAATCCCTGTCTCTCTCAGTGCAGTGTTAATATACTGGAGTGTCCAGTAAGTGTGTCTGTATTAACCCCTGTCTCTCTCAGTGCAGTATTAATATACTGGAGTGTCCAGTCAATGTGTCTGTATTAACCCCTCTCTCTCTCAGTGCATTGTTAATATACTGGAGTGTCCAGTCAGTGTGTCTGTATTAACACCTGTCTCTCTCAGTGCAGTGTTAATGCATTGTAGTGTCCAGAAAGTGTCTGTATTAACCTCTCTCTCAGTACAATGTTAATTGTACTGTTAGTGTATGGTCTGTATAAATGCCTCTATCACAGTGTAGTGTTAATGTACAGTAGTGTCCAGTCAGCATGTCTGTATTAACCCCTTTCAGTGCAGTGCTAATATCCTGCAGTGTCCAGTCAGTATTTATCTATTAACACTTATCTCTCAGTGCAGTGTTAATGTACTGTTATGTCCAATCAGTGTCTGTATTTACCCCTCTGTCTCAGTGTAGTGTTAATGTACTGTAGTGTGCAGTCAATTTGTCTGTTAACCCACCTCTCTCTCTCAGTGCATTGTTAGTGTGCTGTAGTGTCCAGTCAGTGTCTGTATTAACCCCTCTCTCTCAGTATAGTGTTAATGCTCTGTAGTGTCCAGTTAGTCAGTGTGTCTGTATTAACCCCTTTCTCTGATTGCAGTGTTAATGTTCTGTGGTGTCCAGTCAGTCTGTATTCATCCCTCTCTCTCAGTGCAGTGTTAATGTACTGTAGTGTCCAGTCAATGTGTCTGTATTAACCCCCCTCTCTCTCTCAGTGCACTGTTAATGTAAATGTAATGTGATTGTGATATTATTACAGTAGACTTACTTTTTACATGGTAGTTAGGTTTCTGACAAAGCTAAATCAGAACACCCCCTTATACCCACTTATTCCGCTGTTTAAACAACCCAAATTGATCGTCAGTGTACTAGTACGCGTTTGTGTAGTTTAAAGCTTTTTAGATCACATGGCCTCAGCTATCACTACTATGCTGATGATACTCAAATATACATCCATACCAAACCTGACGCTGATGTGTCTGTCTCTATTATATTTAGTTGCATCTCCCATATAAAATCTTGGATGACTCAATATGTCCTTCATGTTAACTGTGACAAGACTGAAGTCATGCTTATTGGCACCACCCATCAACTTTGTAAAACCAATGCTGTAACTCTATCTGTAGATTTTCTTATACTTGAGCTTCAGTCTATATTGAAAAACTTGGGGATGATATTTGACGTTTGACCCATATGTGCAGCATGTTGTCAAAACATCTTTCATTCACTTCAAAAATATTGCTCCACTACGCCCTATGTTATCACAAACTGTGGCTGAAAAGAGTTGTCTAATCTTGAATCGACTACTGTAACGCTCTACTCTCTGGGGACTCTAAATCCACATTGAACAAACTTCAGTATGTCCAAAATTCGGCAGCCAGAATCCTGACAAGGTCTAGTGCAAGTGTTCACATTACTCCTATCCTGGAGTCCTTGCACTGGCTTCCTGTCAAGTTGCATGTCGACTTAACAATCCTCCTGCTCACCTATAAGGCTCTCCATGGCTTGGTACCTCAGTACCTGTCTGGGTTATCACCCTACTCCCCACCTCACAACCTTCGCTCTTCTAATTGTGTTCTCCTATCTGTCCCCAAGTCCGACTACAATCAATGGGTGACATGGCCTTCTCCTGTTATGCCCCCAAGCTCTGGAACTCTCTCCCTAAGGATATCAGAGAGTCACCTTCTCTAAACTCCTTCAAATCCAGACTCAAAACCTTCTTCTTTAGAAGACCCTTCATTGAACTATTCTTTACCCCTCTGCTCCTACTGTATTTAGTACCACCATCTACTGTCTCCTCTAACTGTGTGTTCTCATCATGCTTATTTTGTGTATTTTTTGTTGTTGGCATTCTGTAAAATGCTTTGAGAAGCCACCTTTAAAAGTGCTATATAAAATAAAGGTTTTTATTATTATTATAAAGATTTTGTCTTGTTCTGTTTACAGGTTCAGAGGCCAGTGCTCTCTCTGAGGCTTGGGAAAGGGCTCCTCTTGAACAGAAGCACAGTGAGGAGGAGTGGGGCTCCAGTCTGATGCAGGAGACAGAGCTCACTGCTCCAGAAGGGAAAAAGACTCTCAGTGAGCAGCACACAGAGAGCAGACAGATTGTTGAGGTTCTGGACTCAGTGCCCATGATGAAAATGGAGTCTGAGAGTGAGACACCTGGGCTCTTAGTATGTGATGATTTTACAAAGAAGATGAATAATCTGGACTCGAACAATATTACACAAGGTTGTAATGAACTGGGCTGTGTCTCTGTACAAGAGCACAGTGAAGAACTGGATGTCTCTAATCTTACAGAGCAGGACATGGAGCCCCAGTTGATTGACTGTACAGAGCAGCAGACTGATGTACCTGGTGAAGAGAACATTGTTGAGATACAGCACCGAGAGGAGAGTCAGTACAGGGAGGAGCAACAGCAGCTCCTACAGGGCTTGATAATTAGGCCTTGTTCTGTTCAAGTGGAGAGACTGTCATTGCACAGTCTCAAACAATCATGTAATCCCTTAGCATCTGATGACTTTACACACAGGTTTAATAATCTGGTTACTGAGAAAATTGTTGAAAGTTTTAATGAACTGGAGAGTGTGTTTGTTCTTGGGCAAAGAGAGGAACAACTGAATGAACTGGGCGGTTTTAGTCTCAGAGAGCTGGAGAAGGAGCCCCAGATGATTCACACTGCTGAGCAGAAAAGTGAGGGACATAATGAAGAAAACAAATCTCACTTTCATCACACAGAGCAAGACCATTCCATGGAGCATTTGCAGAATAAGAGACCACAGGACGATCAGGGGATGAGGAAGAATCACTCAAGGCCTTGCTCAGATGGAGTGGACAAACTGCCATTATGGCACATGGAGGAGCAGTGTTTCTGTCAGTCTAGCATTTCAAAACCCTATCAGCACCTTCACACAGGAGAGAAACCTTTCAGCTGTAGTCAGTGTGGGAGGAGTTTTAGTCAGTCACATGACTTAAAAAGGCATCAGCGCATTCACACAGGAGAGAGACCATTCAGCTGCAGTCAGTGTGGGAAGAGTTTTAGTCGGAAAAGACACTTACAGTCACACCAGTGCATTGACACAGGAGAGAGACCTTTCAGCTGCAGTCAGTGTGGGAAGAGTTTTAGTCAGTCATATGACTTAAAAAGGCACCAGCACATTCACACAGGAGAGAGACCATTCAGCTGCAGTCAGTGTGGGAAGAGTTTTAGTCGGTCAAGTAACTTAAAAACCCACCAGCGCATTCACACAGGAGAGAGACCATTCAGCTGCAGTCAGTGTGGGAAGAGTTTTAGTTGGTCAAGAGGCTTAATAGCCCACCAGCGCATTCACACAGGAGAGAGACCATTCAGCTGCAGTCAGTGTGGGAAGAGTTTTAGTCAAATAAGCCACTTACAATCACACCAGCGCATTCACACAGGGGAGAGACCATTCAGCTGCAGTCAGTGTGGGAAGAGTTTTAGTCATTTACAACTTTTAAAACGACATCAGCACATTCACACAGGAAAGAGACCATTCAGCTGCAGTCAATGTGGGAAGAGTTATAGTCAGTCAAGTAGTTTAATAGTCCACCAGCGCATTCACACAGGAGAGAGACCGTTCAGCTGCAGTCAGTGTGGGAAGAGTTTTAGTCAGAAAAACCACTTATATTCACACCAGCGCATTCACACAGGAGAGAGACTTTTCAGCTGTAGTCAGTGTGGAAAGAGTTTTAGTCACTCGCACCTCTTAAAACGACATCAGCGCATTCACACAGGAGAGAGACCATTCAGCTGCAGTCAGTGTGAGAAGAGTTTTAGTCAGTCAAGTGACTTAAAAACCCACCAGCGCACTCACGCAGGAGAGAGACCGTTGTAGCAACAAGGTTTATTAAAATACAAGAATTAAGTTTGCTGCTCCCTTGCCAGTCCCTCTCTCCTTCACCTCAGTGGTGCTTGATACAGAGTCCATTCAATTTGGTTCACAATTAAGGTGTTTTTCTAGCCGATAGAGTGTCCTGCTAAGGAACAGCTCCCAAAAGCTGGTACACATCAACCACCTTAGCAAATGTCATTTCTAGTGACTAAAAGTCTGAGATTCCAAGGGAAAATGTCATTCAAAGTTGGTTTATGACCCTAAGGTCAGAGTGCATTATTACTCATCATCAGCCAATCAGGAACTGGTAGGGCAGGTTAACCCCACGTGGATCTCTGATCCCCATAAAACTTTCAACCAATGAGCGACCTGCAGTTCCTCCAGGTCTAAACAGGCAACAAAGAGCCCCTGGGCCGGCTGGACACCTCTCGAGCACAGTTCCCAAGAGCAGGACATTCTCACAGCGCGCCTGCTGGACTTTCAGCCTTGGAGCACCTCCTGAACATCCTCCGACTTGGTCCGGACCTCCACGTAACGGCCACTGTGTCCGAGTGGCAGGACTTTCCTTTGTTCTAAGAGTCGAGGGCGAAAGTTGCCAGCACGTAACCAAAGGATCCACCCGAAGTTAGCATCAGCAGCAAGCCTCATGAACAGGTCGGAACTGTGGACAGCTGAATAAGAATTCAGGACTAGCGCTTCATCAGGAACAAACCGGTCTTCATCCTGACCTGCTGGGACCCGCAGTCACTTTTCCTCCTGTGCACAAACTTTGCTAGTTTCAGCCAACACTAACTAGCTGGTCTTCAGAGAGCCCACTGCTAGAGCATTGCAGGAATCTCTCAGAGCCAGAGAGTGCCGATTGGACACAGGAACAGCCTGCCACTGCTTCTTTGTGTCCACGGGAGATCTGAATTCCCACAGATTGGATGAGTATTCAACAATTCAATTGTTATCCCAACCAGTTGATATCAATTTAATTCCTATGAGTGATGTACTTGTTTTGAGTATCTAGTGTAGAAGTTGTTATCCAAGTTCATTTACGAAACGGTCTAAATGAATGATATACTGAATGTATGTCCTCTTGGTATCTGTAACTCTTCATGATTAAATATATACCTTTTGTATTCTGCTAATCCTCACGATAAGATCTGTTATGTTTATATGCACATTTTATGTATTAATAAATGTATCCTCGTGTATTAGTACCCGTGTGTGTGCGTTGTTCGAGTTATCCCGCAAGGCTGGATTCTAATACCATCAGATTACAGATTAATGTAGCCAATTCATAGAGGGGTTTTAGTAGGAGGCCATGATTAGTAAGGGCCAATTGGAAATTTTGGCCAGGACACCGGGGTTACACCCCTACTCTTTTCGAGAAGCGCCCTGGGATTTTTAATGACCACAGAGAGTCAGGACCTCGGTTTTACGTCTCATCTGAAGGATGGCGCCTGTTTACAGTATAGTGTCCCCGTCACTATACTGGGGCATTAGGACCCACATGGACCACAGGGTGAGTACCCCCTGCTGGCCCCACTAACACCTCTTCCAACAGCAACCTTAGTTTTTCCCAGGAGGTCTCCCATCTAGGTACTGACCAGGCTCACACCTTCTTAGCTTCAGTGGGTTGCCAGTTGTGAGTTGCAGGGTGATATGGCTGCTGCCTTACCCATCATGACCTCCTAATAACCCCCATCTCTGAACTGGCTTCATCACTCTACTCTCCTCCCCACTGAGAGCTGGTGTGTGGGGAGTGGACTGGAGCATCATCATCCAGGTGGGGCTGCACACTGGTGGCAGTAGTGGGATCCCCATGAACTGTAAAGAGCTGCACACTGGTGGGGGTAGTGGGATCCCCATGACCTGTAAAGACCTGCACACTGGTGGCGGTAGTGGGATCCCCATGACCTGTAAAGCACTTTGAGTGGAGTGTCCAGAAAAGCGCTATATATATAACACCTCCGGCTGATGAATCTAAGGTAGAGAGAGAAAGAGAGAGAGACAGATCAGGCAGGAGAAATGGAGGAGAGAGGTGATTAAACTGACCCATGTAGCCTCACACAAACTTAGCCCCTCAGTAGTCCAGGGGGACAGCAGAGGACATCGGTGCCCTACGAAGCTTCTGTCACAGTCAGGGAGACACACACACACACACACACACACACACACACACACACACACACACACACACACACACACACACACAGGTGGGGCTGGACAACACAGGATGTTTAAGTTGCCCTTTCCCCACCCCAGCCACCCTTTGTGAAGCGCCTTCCCAGTCCCGTCCCGACTGGAGGATCTCATCCAGCTGTGTCTTGCGAGGCGCCAGGCGATCCTCTTCAACACCCCAGCTGGGCAGCTTGTTCCCGACCCCTGCCACCCTTTGTGTAAAGTAGCGCCAATCGTTCTCCTTTCCAAAACGCACACCATCTGTGTGTCCACTCCTGCCCCCTGATTCCCATTTCACTGCTGTTTCTGGAATACGACTAGCGAATCTCCACCAGGGGAGAGTGTACCTACACACACGCACACGCACAAACCTGTTTCATGTACATGACCAGATCTTAATATTCGTCTTATCCCCCCCCCCCACGTATTTCTCTACGGCAGGTGGCGAAGACTGCAGCAACCTCGGTCTTTCTATGACGGCAACATCCTGTTCACAGATGCCCCAGTACAGTGCAGAAAGGCGCGTTCGTACACAAGGGTACCTGCTGCAAAACACAAAACCACGCAATGTTCCACCCGCACGCCGCCATAGTTCACACCTTGGTGAGAATGCTGCATGCGATTTTACTCGAAAAGACATCGCTGCTCTGGGATCACATTGGATACATTTCTGTGCTGAAAAGAAGGGATAAGTCACTAGATCTCTTTATTCTCAAACAGAGGAGAATGGGGGGAATGTGATACAAATTTTCAAAATCCTTAAAGGTCACTGGCCAAGTCAGTCCAGCTGGCTTCTTCAGAGTGAATACTGAATCGTGGACCAGAGGGCACAGAGGAAGGGCATTTCAGACAGAGAGCAGGCGGTGCTACTTTGCAAAAAGGGGGGTGGAGGTGGGGAACAAGCTGCCCAGCCCTGTGGTTGAAGCAGATACCCTGGCTTCTCTCCAGACACAGATGGATGGGACCTTCCAGTCAGGACAGGAGGCACATCTTTACACAGTGGGGAACAAGCTGCCCAGCCCTTTGTTTGAAGCCCAAACCCTGGGTTGAGATGAGCTCCTCTAGTCAGGACAGGAGGCGCTTCCGTACACAGAGAGGGGTGGGGGTGGGGAACAAGCTGCCCAGCCCTGTGGTTGAAGCCCATACCCAGGCTTCTCTCCAGACACAGCTGGGTGAGCCCCTGGAACCAATTAACCACTCACGACCCCACAAGACAGACAGGAGTGATTTGTTGTTTGTTTTCTGCGCACAAGAAAGCCCATTTTGTTTACATACATCGGTCATGTTTATTTTTCACGTTTTAATTGGAGGTTCAGTCCTTTTGCATTTCCGCGTGAGAAGCGTTAAAGCATTGGTGGTTTTGTTTTGGTACACGTCCAAACTACCCGTTTTCAGCCACAGATGAACACAGATAAACACGTGCTCCTTTTTTTCATATGACATCTTGCCAGCGGCTCAAAAGTAACAAGAAGTAAAGATTCTCTGGGGGGGAATTTAATTTTTTTTCCCAACGTCAAAAAGTAAGGAACAGGAAGGAGCCCACAATAAGCGAGAACAATTACTGCAGACCCCCGGGAACAGCGCCTTAAAAACCACAGAGTAACATCCTGACTGCTTAGACCACGACAAAGCTCTTCTGCAGAGCAAAGTCTCCTACAGGCAGGTATTTTTTTGTTTTAAACAGAACTGAAGCCCGTCTCTCCTGCAGCCGAGCCTGTCGCGACATTGGGTGTTTCATTTCACACGGAAGGAGCGCGTAGAATCTATAGAAAATGCAGGAATCATAGTAGTAGCACGTTATTGTGTTAAAAATAATCCCCCCCCTTTTTCACCCAGCCCCAGAGCCCAGCGCATTAAACGGCTCGTGTTCAGATCCTTCTTTTTGGTTTTGCATTAAAAAAGAAAGCAAGCAGGTTCGCCGCCAGCCCTCACTCTGACATGCTCTCGACTTCCAGTCAGCTTGCTGGTAAAGAAGAGGCATTTCCTGTGTGTGTGTGTGTGTGTGTGTGTGTGTGTGTGTGTGTGTGTGTGTGTGTGTCAGTCAGCCAGCAGGCATGGGGGGATATCATGCTGACCCGCAGCTCTGCGGGTTTGTGCAAGGGCAGATTATATCGTAGAGGGTCCGGTCTACCGAGTTCTGTCTGGTGTTCGGGGGCGTTGGGGGGTAGTTCGGGTCGTCTCAGGAGAAAAAAAATATCGACTGCCGAAGCTGGGATTCTCCCTCATGCCTTTTAGGTCTGTCATCCGCATTTTGCTGAAAACACACAAACAGAAATAAAATGACTTCCCTTTCACTTCGGGTTTACGTCTCTTTAAGTCTATACACAGAAGTGGGACCAAGCCAAACCACAAGCAGTGTGCCATTCAGCACGTCTTTACACAAAGGTTGGTGGGGGTGGGGAACAAGCTGTCCAGCCATGTGGTTAAAGCTGATACCCTGGCTACTCTCCAGGCACAGCTGGATGAGCTCCTCCATTCAGGACAGGTGGCACTTCTGTACACAAAGAGTGGTGGGGGTGGGGAACAAGCTGCCCAGCCATGTGTTTGAAGCTGATACCCTGGCTTCTCTCCAGACACAGCTGGGTGAGCTCCTCCAGTCAGGACAGGAGGCTCTACTGTACACAGAGGGGGGCGGGGGTGGGGAACAAGCCGCCCACCCATGTTGTTAAAGTCGATACCCTGGCTTCTTTCAGGGCACAGCTGGGCAAGATCCTGGCCTACTGAAGCCCCCCATTGGCTGATAATCCGCAGGGCGTCACCTTAACAGGGAGGACACAAAATGAAAAAAACGTTGCCCACCCCTCTGAGGAAGACGCAGAAGACGCAGACCGAGGAGAGGAGGGTGGACAGAGGAGGAGCCGTCAGGAGGATCAGCAGGCAAGGAACTGCAGACCCGGGCGAAGCGGGGTGGCGGGGCGGCACGCCAGCGCGTAGTGTAGTACGGGTCCCGCCTCTCGACGTAGTGGAAGCCCTGGCGGCCGGGCTTTCTGCTGGCTGACACAACCAGGGCCAGCGCGTCGTGCTGCTGGACAAACCACAGCGTCTCGTAGCGTGGCTCCAGGTCGCAGGGCAGGGCGGCGGCGGCGGCCCCGCCCGTGCAGGGGACCCGTGTGGGCGCCACGGGCCTCCCATCACCTAGAACCAGGAGATGGGAGGAAGAGCTGAGGTCACGATTTTGGCGAAATAACTTCCTCCACAAGAGTCAAGGGTCCCAGCACTGCTCTCTCTAATCATGCTTTTTAGGTAGGATTCCTTTTTTTTTTTAAATTGATCCTGTTAGAAATGTAAAGGATCAAAAGGTAGGGCCTATGATGTAAGCCTCATTTTCAGCTTTTATAATGGGGAAGTCCTCTGGCTGTGAAGTCTGTCTATTTCTGGATCGGTTTTAATCTTCTGTCTCCTTTTTTTGTATTTCTGGTGTTTAAATTAAAAAAAAAATTAAAAAAGAGCCGCAAAAGGAGGTTTAAAAAAAACTTTTTAAAACTTTTACAGGATATCACCTAATATGAACATAATGAAGCATTCGACTAAATCCAGTGTTAACACCGGTGTCCTGGCCAAATCCCTCCTGGTCTTTACCCATCATGGCCTCCTAATAACCCCCCTCTCTGAACTGGCTTCATCCCTCTGCTCTCCTCCCCACTGAGAGCTGGTTTGTGGGGAGAGGACTGCAGCATCATCCAGGTGGGGCTGCACACTTGTGGTAATAGTGGGATCCCCAGGACCTGTAAAGAGCTCTGAGTGGAGAGTCCAGAAAAGCGCTACAGACGTGTAAGGATGATTGACTATTCTTGTTGTTATTTCAATACAAAACAAAACAGAAAAAGTATGTCAAAAAGTATAAACGCACACACAAAAAAAACAACAATAACACACAACACAATACATTATTATTATTACAAATCAGGACAATGTTGTTTTTCGCTTGCTTAATGTTATTTTTTAATGGGGTTGAAATAATATTGCATTTCCACCTCATACATATGAAAGGACGAAGTAGCGGCGCACTATTTCGTTGTGTGAACGCGACATGTATCCACACGGGGGAAACAAATATAACATATAAATATAAACTATATAAACAAATCCTATTTCTTTCCCACATTAGCTTGCGAGTTATAATGTGATATCAAGCTCCTTATATCGAACACATTTACCTGCTTGAAGGTAAAGGTTTGCAAAACAGCGTTGTAAATGTTTCTGTTTTTGGCTCCACGGCCGAAAAGCTATGTCTCTCTTCTCTTTTCAGCACAGGAATCAACCTCTACTTCTTCCTCGGACGCAGCTCCCTCCTTGAACTTTGTATGTTTATATACACACACAGCGCAGGTGCTCTTGTCCAGCCGAACAGAGCGCACAGACGTCACCTTGCTCACGTCTGCACCCAGAAAGCTGCCCGGTTTTGAGGGGATACAGTTTTTGCACTAAACAGTAAACTCTCTGCTTACATCTGTTTTTTCCCTGTTTACAACTGTTTTTTTTGTGCAATAGATGCCAGGGACTTGTGCAATATATTTATAATGTGCAACACAACTTTTTGTGTACTGTTCTGGTTTGTTCTTTGTATATTCTGGACTGTGAGCTACTCTTCTTTGTGCACTTCTCACTGACTAGACTGATTGGATTGGATTGTTGTATTATTGTATCATTTTGTTACACTGTCGCTGCGTTGACAGTGCTGCTGTCGCAGTGCAATTTCCCTCACGTGATCAATAAAGTATCTATCAGTTAACACGTAACAGGTTTAAATTCCCTGCTGAAAAGAGAAGAAAGAAAACACAACGTTTCGACCATGGAGCCTACTTCAGGTTCGACTCGACTACAGACTCCACACAGAAGGATCGCCGCCTAGTACTCGACCACTCGGGGAAGTGAAAACGGGGCCTCCGGATGGCAGCCGTAACACCCCCTGGTGACACGCCACACCGTCTCCGTCTGCGACTCGACCCCGCTCTCCCAGGCGGGGCGCCAATGAAAGCGTGTCGATGCGTTAGCGCATTATCTTCCCGCACCGGTGTGAGCTGACCACTGCGGAAAATCTCTTCTGAAAAGTGTCGACACTTGAAGCCCGACGTTCAAACACGAAAAGTCCCTGCGGTGATCTATCGACAACCGGCGCTCGGCACGCTCGGCGGCCAGGGGCTCTGGCAGCGGCGACGGAAAAGCCGATTTGCGTCTTGGAAATGACGCGCCCACCCCCCTCCTGATCCGCTCCCTTACTGCTCTTACCGCGTGTTACAACACACAGCCCCGCGCCCCTGCGTGACCTCACATTTCCACCCACCCACCCCAGTCTTCCTCGTCTCCGAGGGTAAAGTTAGCTTGAAGTTTGAAAACGATTTTGGCACGCCTGTACCGTATACACGAAACCTCTTAGAGTTGCGAGAATACTTGCTTTGTGTATAAAATACATTGTGAATGCTTTCTCAGCCTTTACTTATAAGTTTTATGACATTTTTTTGACCAAGCACGAATATTATTTTGTCCATATCTTCGCAATGGAAACACAGAACGACGTCAAACCAAATGCATTTTAAAGACCAAGACTTGTGGAAATTTCCACAGCCTCTACATAATTACATACTAACTGGAACCCGGGGGACCGCTGTGTGCACGTTCACAACGTGAGAAATACTGTTCAATATGGCTTCGTGCGAAAAACCCATATATGACCATAGGAAGCAGAACAGCGCAGTCTCCAATTACCCAGACTGTAAGCACAGGAATAAAGCTTTGTTTGATTTCTGAAACCCTTCCTTTACGTCCTGTTTTCATTCAGGTAAGGGTCAACTATATTGACAATACTACTGACAGCAGGAAGATTAAAATATTCTTTACTTATTAAAAACAGCTCCCATGATGTTCAAACCGACTTTATACACAGAACACTGACAGAGCTTTTGTGTTCTGAATCTCTTTTTCTCGGGCTTTTATTTAATGTGGCACAATGCACTGGGATAGGGGTATTCTGTTCACAAACCAATAGGATTTAAACCACAGCACCCACAATGCTGCAAGTAAGTGTTTTGCACACTAAGCAGGTCCTCTGACTTTTCCCAGCTTTGTTTTGGGTTGTGGAACCTTTATTTTTTATGCTTTTTTGAAAACACTACAGGTAATACACTGGGACAGGTCGTCTTCATGGCTCAATAGCATTTCAAATACAACAGCCACACTGCTGAAACCAAGTGTTTTACACACCAAACAGGCCCCCTAACCTTATACAACCTTGCTGTGGCTGTGCCACTTTCTTTATTTTTTTATGATTTTTTGAAGATAACACAACAGGTGATACACTGGGATAGATGGGTCTTCTTCGTCGCTCAATAGCATTTCAAGTACAACAGCCACACTGTTGAAACCAAGTGTTTTACACACCAGATAGCCCCCCTAACCTTGTACAACCTTGCTGTGGCTGTGGCACCTTTCTTTATTTTTTATGATTTTTTCAATATGGCACCATTAGACAGCCGGTACATGGGGATAGGGGGCTGCTATTCACGAGTCAATAGCTCTTCAAGCACAACAGCCACAGTGCTGCAACCAGGTGTTTTACACACCAGACAGCTCCCCTAACCTTATACAACCTTGCTGTGGCTGTGGCCCCTTTCTTTATTTTTTATGATTTTTTCAATATGGCACCATTAGACAGCCGGTACATGGGGATGGGCGGGTGCTATTCATGAGTCAATAGCTCTTCAAGCACAACAGCCACAGTGCTGCAACCAGGTGTTTTACACACCAGACAGCTTCCCTAAACTTATACAACCTTGCTTTGAGTTGTGGACCATTTCTTTATTTTTTAATTATTTTTTTACTGTGATCAAGTGTTGTGCTCACTAGGCAGGTCACCTGACCTTTCACAGTCATGCTTTGTTGTGTGAAACTTTAATTCTCTTTTTAGGATTTTTTGAACATGGCAACTTCCACCGAGATGTGTAGGGGGTGTGGGGGTGCTCTTCAATAGCTTTTTCATCTATACACACAAACAGATGTAACCAAGACACTCAGAACCTGTCACGCAGGGGCTGAATGCTGAGGATAGGGATCCAATGTGGTGCCCTTGGCAGGGTTTGGCGCGAGACGCAGGCGTAGTCAGAGTAAACAAGCAGGGGTCCGAGTCCGGGAAGGCGTAGTACAGGTGTAGGCACAGAATCGACAGGCGAAGGCATAGTCGAGGGACTGGCAGGGGTCAGAGTCTGGGAAGCCGTAGAAGTTGCGTCGGTGTGGATTCAGAAGGCAGAGGCGTAAACGAAGAGACAGTCTGGGGTCAGGATCCGAGAAACCGTAAAATAGGCGAAGGTACAAAATCGAGTGGCTAAAACGGTAGTCAGAAAAGCGGGGTCGAGGTCCAGGGGAGAAGTCGTAGTAAGGCAAAGGCGTAGTTAGTAGGTAAGCTCCGGGAGAGAATCTCAATCGTGAGCAATGACCGGGGGACAGATGAGGGTTTAAGTAGAGGACTGATTTGCACGTTTGGTGCGGGGAGAGCTCGAGGGAATGCGGGAGCGCTTGCTTGCATGAGGGAGATTCGTGACAGAACCAACAGAATCAACCTGAACTCATAGAAAAACAAGAATGCCCCTGAGACACCTGCACCCCCCTCCTGGACCGCTCTGGTATCAACACCCCCAAACCCATCCATTCCAGCTAACAAGACTCAGAATGGGTGCAACCCTCCAACCTGGACCAAGAACTTCCAATCTCTGATGTTACTGTCTCTAAAGTCGGACGTCATGTTCTGCGGATGTGCAGTGTGCCTTTTCTCTTGTCGTGTTCAAAGTGATTCGTTGCATACGCTCCTGACTGCATGTTCTATATTCCTCTGTTATTTCATTCAGATGACCTATGTGGTGTGATCACAAGGTTCAGCACCAGCAGAACCTGCAGACACATCAGCTGACCTCGACATGATTTGAACACACAATCTTCTGAGCTGGAGTCAGACGCGCTACCGTTGCTCCACAAGGTCACTTGCTACAAGAGCTTTTAATTCCCCCAAAGAGAAAAATCAGCGTCCCTGAAAAAGATTTTGTTTTCATTCTCTCCTGTGAGAAGCGCCGCTCTTCTGAAGAGGGTCTTTTCTTCCCAGACCACAGATTCTTCTTCCTGCCTGGCTCTCACACAGAGAGCAGGCACACCATCTCCACTAATGTGTTTACTATATTTATAGATCTGACCCCCTACAGCCACGATATTCCTGAACAGGATATTTACCACCAGCCTCGTGAACTTCTCATCTTGACCTCTCCCAGGAGGAGCCAATTAACACAGAATCCTCTCTCCATTTAGCAAATAACACAAAACACTGTTTACCTGTCAAGACAGAAAACCTGGCTGCTCCAGGTGAGGCTTAAACTCACAACCTCGGCATGACACCACTGATTATGTCATTTTACATGGCCTGAACCAGGAAAGAGATTGGAACTCAAGAAGTTATGGTGCTGTTTTAATACTTGCCTATTCTTGTAATTTTTCGGTCAAATCTTTTATTTTGGAGTACTTTCAATTGATGTTAATCCTTGTCCCGATGAACGACTCTGGGCCATGGTGAGTCTTGAATAATGTTCTTATAAGCTTCAGTTTGAAAAAGTGCGCTCTCCAGAAGCTACCAAAATCGCTAATGGTTACATAACACTTAATGCAAAAGCTACGTTCGGGGTTGAAAAAGAATATTACTTGCTATGAATACGAACACTGTTACAGGAGGGGTGTTAGAGCTATTTTAGCTTAGATCATCAGTTCTTCTCTGTCTATATCAACAGTGTTATCACTACTGAGTGCTAAAGGCAGGTCCTGGCAATACTTCATGAGATCTTTTTTAGAAAACATTTAAAAAATATATTTCCACTACCATACATAAAGTAAAAGATACCGATTGCAGCTAGAAGCAAATTCCAATCGAAAATGTATCAGCTTTAAAATTTTCTTTTGGATCCATACAACGATCAGCATGAGACTCAAAATATAACTGTGTTTGATTGTACAGCATAGATTGTCCAGCATTTATCTTTATATTTATGTTAAAATTAAGGTAAATATATTAAAATATCAACATCCACCTTCACAGTGCTAACGTAACAATGCTTGTCAAGTTCTCAAACAATTCCTCGTTGTATTTCTAAACGATTTTAGCAGAGGACGCAACAGGAGTATAACTGATATCTCCCGCCAGCCATTCAAATATACTTTTCCATGGGTGAAAATGGTTTTCTGGGGAGTTGCGGTGTTGATCACTATTGGACTTCCCCGGTCTCTAGTGTTGTTGTTAGACACAAGCAAAAGGCTTGCATTTTCTGCAAATATAAAGAGGGTTACGGTTTTGGCTTTAGTGGAGACAGTGTTTACATTGACAATACTAAGAAGGTCATCCCTGGGTGGGCTTGAACCACCAACCTTTCAGTTAATAGCAGAACACGCTCACCGATTGCGCCACAGAGAGTGATGAGAAAAGCTGTTCTCCATTTGCACCTTTCCGGTCAAAAAATAAACATCGCTTGTGTTTTCAAGCCACAACCCATTTGTATCTGCTAGGCGGCACAGTCGTCGTGCACAAAGAACGCTTTGAAAAGCGTCAAAAGCAAGTCATTCCGAGTTGGTTGTTTGTGTTTTGGAAATGCTGTATTGCTGCCAAATGCTGAAATGATCTCTCAGCTCCTAGGTTGTCATTTCTGCTCTGTAAAGGAATAACAGCACGCGTCGGCTTCCAGCACGGTGGGTCGGGACACGATGTTGGGGTTTGGAGAGAGCGATGTCTTCCTCGTAAGTATTGTAACGCCCTCGCCCGGTGGTGAGGAGGAAGAGCACCTAGGCACTCATAGCACCACAGAGCAGGCTGGGAGTTGTAGCTGGGGAGAGTCTGAGGGTCAGCTCGATGACCAGCAGCTGACCCTCCATATATAAATAGTGTCGTAGTAGTTTTAGTGTCCTGTGTAGCCTTATAAGTGTATAGCCTGTTGTTAAGTAATTACCACCCTAAAGATGTGTACGTGTTCCATCAGTCTCCTCATGTGTGTGTAGATCCTACGCTGTTCAGCAGTCTCTCGAGAAAGTAAGCAAAGTGTTTAAAGATACTTTGTCAGCTTGACATCAAGGCAGAAAACAAAAACCTACTTGCGTCCTCTCAACCCAAATGCGCTTTGCCACTTTTTGCGTTATGCAGGGAACGACATCTGCCGAGATCACTTTTGTGTCAATGCAAATCGTAGTGTGCCCTTCGTTTTAATGTTGGTTATGGTGGCGTGCTGCTTCTGTCTGTGAAACTTGAATGTTCTGCTTCTTCACACCGAATCATTGGCGGGGGTTGAGCTTGTTAAATCTTTGCATACAGCGCTCCTTTGGAAGTACTTTGTCCAAGTTCAAAAGCGATCGTGGGATTGACTTCATGCATTCAAAAAACATACCTCTCACGACAGATTTAAATGGAGAATGGAGTCTGCTTCTTGCTGTTTTTCCTGTGGTTGCAGTTACAAAGTTGACCATGCTTTCACATTCTGTTAACAGTATTCACTGGGTGAGGTTTATCAATTGAATCGGAAAGGACATCGCTGCTTCGGCTCCAAAAAATAATCTGTAGTGTGTTTTTTTTCTGTGCTATCTTTTATAGCTTGTAAAAATGCCGGCAAAGTTAATTTTTCTCCTCTTTAAAAGAATAAGGATTGGCTGGGGCGAGCTCCGTTTACCATTCTTTCAGTTAACCGCCGAACTCACAAATTGATTAAACTGCAGAGCCACAGGCGCCTCTCTTTTCTCCATTCTCTGGGTCAGGGTGAAAAAAAACTTTGCTGTATTAGCTGGCCTGCTGGGAGTACCTCTTCTTCACTGATAAGCAAGATTTGTGTTTCATCTTTCGCAAGCTGTATAGATAGCGCTAAATGATTAAAGTGCAGAGCCACCGACACCGTTTTTTTCAATTCGCAGGGTTTAACAATATACATATTTGATCAAACTGAGAAACAGGAACGTATCCTAGCCCGAGCAGATAAATTATAACCTATAGTATTCATACCGGGAACTCAGATGCAGATAAGAGCTACAGCTATCACAACTAGTGTTTAAAATAGTAATAGCTCCTGTCTATTTACACTGTAATTTACACTAGCGTTTCCATAAACAATTTGCTTGTAAGAATGATAAAAAATTAAATGGGTATTCTAAAAAAAAATATTCTGAATCTTTTCGCCATTAACAGTTTAACTGTGACTTTGCAGGTAACACGTCCATTATGAAAATCATCTTTCGAACGCGATCAATAACCGCACCGGAAAATAAATATCGGGGAAAAAATCGTGAAAATCGGCTCTTCAGAAATTGGAAATATATTCCCAAGAGGAGTGCTTTTCTCGACGATTAACACTCTTTGCAGGAGTCACTTCTCCCAACGAACATCTGCAGGTTTCCGTAGTGTGCCTGCAAAGAGTGATTAATTCGAGACTGGCACATGTCCCGATTTTATTTAACAATGCTACAGTAGATATACATTTTCTAATGCAGCCTTCATTACAATACAGTTTATTTATTGAAAGCCTGTTATGTAAAAAAGAGTGAAACAAAAATATATGGATTACAATCTTTCAAAGCTGAAGATGTTACTTAGATAAATTGACATTTTACGTATCCAGACGCTTTTTTTATTATTATTTTTATTTATTTCTTTTTTATTTTATTTTTTTTCAGATGCTTTTCAACCTCTGCTTTTAGAACTTTGCTGTGCTTCCTGAATCATTTTCAGTGTTATAAAATGGGTATAGAGGGAGCGATCTCTTTGTAGAGCAGTTGATAGGCTGGAGCTGTTCAGACTACTCTTGCTATTTCTCAAATGCTTCAATCATTTTTCTTTCGCGCTAGGAAGTGAGTGTGTTTGGTTTTCGTTTCACTGATTCTCAGTGAAGATTTGGGAATTAATGACGAAAGAATCAGTTGCCTAGGAAAGTAGAAGCTTTGGTTCACAACGATCTTGAAGACACGCCAATGTAGAGCAGCTTGTGATGATTCGTACTATAAAAGACCAAGTGCTCAAAGTGACGTCTGCGTTAAGCGTTTAGACTTTTCATCTTGGGCGCACTTTTCGAAAGCAAAGATAGAAAAGTTGTGTTGCATCACACTAAGATAACTGTCAGCAGAGTGGTGCAGTGGAAGTGTGCTGGGCCCATAACCCAGAGGTCGATGGATTGAAACCATCCTCTGCTATGTCCATTTTATGCACGATTGATAAGCACACCATCCGTTTAATGAAGTGCATTAAAACTATTTTTTTCTCTCGTGTGTATGCAAGCTTCACACTTATGGTACTCTTTAATCTTTACCAATAGCAGATGCCCAAATGTATCTTTGGTTGTTCTGCGATCCTTGATAGTTTCCTCAAATTCTTCAAATGAACATCCATATCAAAGCAATTATGTTTATATATATTACAATTAAGGTACATATTTAAAATAGCAACGCACATTTGTATAAAACTTATTTAATAATAATTGTCGAGGACTGTCAAGTTCTCCAACAAATCTGTGTTCTAATTTTAAAATATTTTTGCTAAGGATACAACGGGTGTATAAATGAATTCTCCCAACAGCCAGTTGAAGAAAAATTCCCCATGTGAAGATGGTTTTCTTGGACATTGACTTAGGTACTTAATTCTTTACTTGTAGTTCCACACAAGTAAAACGCACATTTCCTGCGAAGTTCAAGAGGGTTTGGGAAGAAAGCCCATCAATTTTTAGCGAAGGTTATGTTACATCATAACAATCTGAAGCATGTCCCTGAGTGTGCTTGAACCACCAGCTCTTTGTTTAATAGCTGCACAGAGACACATTTTCACCATTCATACGTTTGCAGTTTAAGAAAATAAAATACTGGCATTTTCCTGCCAGCTGGCAGTACTTCTTCTGCACTGACGAAGAATAATCAAGAACTTTATTTCATCTTTCACAGGTTTTTATTTTCATTAAAGGGAGTGAATACTTGTATTAAGCTAAATCAAGACGATGGAGATGCACTGCTGTTGTTTTTCTGCACATTTCGTTAAAATGAGAAAAAATCACTGACATTTTTTTGCAGTATTTCTTCTGTCCTGATAAGCAAGATTTGTATTTTATCTTTCAGAAGTTGTATGAATGTCTTGAAGTTCAGAAACAACTTGTTCCAGAAAGGAAATGAACATTTGCTTCAAAGTAAATCAAGACGTATGTCTCTCTCACTGCGTGTGCTCTTATCTGTCCATCTCTCTCTCTCCTCTTCTCTCTGGCAGTCTGTGTAGAGTATCTAAAGGGGATGTAACACCACCTGGCAAAGAAGAAAAATTCTCTTAGGCAGAATAAAAAATCAATATTCTCTTCTCATTCAGATTCACAGTGTAGACTAACACTCAGACTGAAGCTCAACTCCATACTGCTCGCTATCTTCACAATCCAGGACCAGAAAATATTCAGACAATCAGTGCTGCTTCATGAATTAGATCAGAACAGCCTAGACTCAAGTCACATCTCCCCCTTTTCTCCTTCCTCACAGCCTCTTAGAGACAGAGAAGAGCTCCTGGTTCTCCTCTCTGTGAACTGGGCTCAGGGGTCACTGATCTGGCAGTTGTGGGCTCTGTTCCAGGTCAGAAGCAAGAAGTTTCTATTAACCCTTTCCAGGACTTCCAGCCCTTCAGTATTACTTTCTTTACTGTATGTCAGCCTCCCAAAATTTATAAATGTTTTATAACACACATTTGTGTGGAATTATCTTATTATTTATATATAGTATTTATGTAATAAACACCAGTAGTGACACTATGATCAGTATATTGATTATTTGTAGCCGATGGTCCGATGGTCGTGTCTACAATAGTGACCATTTGACCAGTCTGTAGCTCTGAGCAGTGGGACAGAGCTACACAGCTCTGACAGAAGACCTGTCTGTGTGTGATTCCACACCAGCCCTGGGATTCAGCTACTCTCACAAATGTCTCACAGACTGTCTTATAAATTTACAATTAGATGAAGTCATGTAACAGTTTTACAGATAATTTAAATAATCAGACAGCAGTTTTGGCAGTGGATACATCTCCACATGGGGGAAAGGGACAGTAAAATAGAAAGGAAAATACAAAAGAAGAAACTGAAATATATGCGCTCACTGTAAAGTACGAAGAGGTGGTCAGACAAGCAAAACAGCTTTGCAGATAATGCGAAGCGACATTGTTTTGTGTCAATCAGCTCACGGATTCAGCTTCATGTGCCTTAAGCTGTGCATGCCTTCATGAAGACTCTCTTTAAGATGATTGCACCTTTCATTGTCAAATCGCCTTCTTTGCATACAAAAGTTGCACCAATACTAAGAGAAAGGATGAGGAATGGCTTTTATCAAGCGATTGCAGTGTTTGTTTGACTGAGGATCCTTGTGTGCTGAACTGGCCTCTGGAGAAGTGTAGTGCAGTAAAACAGAAGGTTTGTGTCACTCAAGATTGTTACAGAACAGAACAATACAATTACAATACTTTTGTGAGAGTAAATATTACTGGTGCATCACAGTTCTTATAATGGTGAAAACAGGAGCACCTTCTCTACATTTTTGACTGAAGTATTTAAACGGAAAGAAATACTATCACTATGCAATTCATAAATGCAATTGAGCTCCTCTAAATGTTCTAGTCTGATGAAACAATGTATAGAATTAGGTGACAATATCGGAATTCATTCAAATGCACATTCAAGATTAATTTTCAGCAACAAAAAAAGTGCTCGGAAATATTTTACAAGAATGAAACCTTACATTCACCTAAATAAACATTCACCCCCTACATTAGCAGAGAACAGTAGGACAGAAGGTTAGTGTCACTGGACACTGCGTCAGAGAGGCTGATCTCTTCTCCCTCATTATGCAGGCTTACCCACTCATGATGAACTGTCCTCCAGCGATACTCAGCTGCCATCTTCGACTCAGACATGACGTTCATGTACATATTATACCTTAATATGGCACTGCGTTACAATGATTTGATCAAAACAACTGGTGAAAAAATAATTTTTTCCTTTCTTTTAGTAGCTAAAGACCAAAAAAGAAGCATTTATTCTTTTCCTCTCCTACCAGCCCTTACAAGTCACCCAGTTTTTAGTTTAGAGCTGGATTAAAGCTCCAGTCTCTTTGAGGGTTGAGTTGGAATCCCACAGCTGCCAAATATCTCCAACTATCTCAGTGTTAAGAAGCAAAAAAACTCACATTTGCTGCAGAAGGAACAGGAGAATTCATGCCATTCAGCCTTATAGCGTGATGTCATTTTCTCATTCTCGTTTTTAGATGCTTGTGATCGAATCTATGATCCTTATGAGTGTGGTCACCCTCCATAAAGGTAGCACAGATACAACGTGCCATGTTTTCAGAGAATCGCATGAATTACAGGTCAGAAGAAGGCAACAAAGTGTCCGCTAGGCAGTTCAGCGATTTCAATGGTGTTCTCTGTTGTTTAGGTCCAGAATGACACCCGTTACAACCAGGAAACACACAGTGTCAGGCATCAAAAAGACTTCCCAAAACCCTGATCCTCTCCTTGATCCGGTGATGGTGATGGCATCCAGACATTTCCTGCAACACAGCCAGGATACGGTCTTCAACAACACAAGTGAAAAGCTAATTCCCAACCTTTGCAATCCTTTGCAAAGAAGGACCGCATGTGCTCAGTGTTAAATGCACTGTTCATTATTAATAATAATAATAATAATCTTTACATTATATAGCGCCTTTAAAGGTGGGTTTTCAAAGCACTTTACAGAATGACAACAATAAAGTTAAAAAAATACACTAGATAAGCAGGATGAGAATACACAGTTAGAGGAGACAATAGATGGTGGTATTAAATACAGTAGGAACAGAGAGGTAAAGAATAGTTCATTAAAGGCTCTTCTAAAGAAGAGGGTTTTGAGTCTGGATTTGAAGGAGTTTAGAGAAGGTGACTATCTGATATCCTTGGGGATAAAGATCCAGAGCTTTGGGGCAAAACACGAGAAGGCCCTGTCACCCATAGAATGTAGATGGACTGGGGGACAGATAGGAAAACACAATTAGAAGAGCGGAGGTTGTGAGGTGGGGAGTAGGGCGATAACCCAGACAGGTACTGAGGTGCTAAGCCATGGAGAGCCTTATAGGTGAGCTTGAGGATTTTGAAGTTGACAGGAAGCCAGTGCAAGGACTCCAGGGCAGGAGTGATGTGATCACAGTCCAGTGCTAATTTCTTTCTTGTGGCTGCTGGTTCATTTTCAACTGTGGACTCTTAAGAAGTCCTGTATTTGACTTGATCAACACCAATCCCTAGAGGATTTCGAAAGGTTCAATAAAAATGACACATGACTCTGGTGGGACTCGAACCCACAACCTTTGAATGACTTCATTCTATCAAGGCCTAGAAGTCCAATGCGCTCTCCATTGCGCCACAGAGCCAGCTGTGTGAAAAAGTGTTTGCCCCCTTCCTGATTTCTTATTTTTTTGCATGTTTGTCACACTGAAAGTTTCAGATCATCAAACAAATTGAAATATTAGACAAAGATAACACAAGTAAACACAAAATGCAGTTTTTAAATGAAGGTTTTTATTATTAAGGGGAAAAAAAAATCCAAACCTACATGGCCCTGTGTGAAAAAGTGATTGAGATTTATCAGTCTGGAAAAGTTTATAAAGCCATTTCTAAAGACCAAAATTACCCCAAGAGCACAGCGACGACTCATCCAAGAGGTCACAAAAAACCCCACAACAACATCCAAAGAACTGCAGGCTTCACTTGCCTCAGTTAAGATCAGTGTTCATGACTCCACTATAAGAAAGAGACTGGGCAAAAATGGCCTGCATGGCAGAATTCCAAGACGAAAACCACTGATGAGCCAGAAAACATCTTGATGACCCCCAAGACTTTTGGGAAAATACTCTGTGGACTGACAAGACAAAAGTTGAACTTTTTGGAAGGTGTGTCCCATTACATCTGGCGTAAAAGTAACACAGCATTTCAGAAAAGGAACATCATACCAACAGTAAAATATGGTGGTGGTAGTGTGATGGTCTGGGGCTGTTTTGCTGCTTCAGGACCTGGAAGACTTGCTGTGGTAAATGGAACCATGAATTCTGCTGTCTACCAAAAAATCCTGAAGGAGAATGTCCGGCCATCTGTTCGTGACCTCAAGCTGAAGTGCACTTGGGTTCTGCAGCAAGACAATGATCCAAAGTGGGCAAATTCTATGCCCGCTTTGATGCTCTGAACACGGGCAATGCTGAGAAGACAGCAAGTGTGCAGGGCGAGTTTGTTCTGAAACTCTCAGAGCAGGACGTGCAGAAGACTCTGAGCAGGGTGAAAATCCGTAAGGCTGCAGGGCCTGATGGGATACCACCTCACGTCCTGAGGACATGTGCAGCCCAGCTGACCACAGTGTTTACGGACATCTTTAACTCCTCCCTGTCACAGTCCATGGTCCCCATCTGCTTTAAAAAAAACACTATTGTTCCAACCCCCAAAAAGATAAAAGTGACATGCCTGAATGATTACTGCCCAGTAGCATTAACATCTGTGGTGATGAAATGCCTGGAGAAGCTGGTGTTGTCACACATCAACTCCTCCATCACAGAGTCCCTGGACCCCTTGCAGTTCGCCTACCAGAACAACAGATCAGTGGATGATGCTGTTTCCCTGGCTTTGCATACAACCTTGGAACAACTGGACACTAAGAACTCGTATGTGAGAATGCTGTTTGTGGACTACAGTTTAGCATTCAGTTCCATCATACCCAGTCAACTGGTGACAAAGCTCAGGGGATTAGGTCTGTGCAACTCTGTCTGCAACTGGCTGCTGGACTTTCTTATCGAGAGACCACAGGTGGTGCGGATAGGCAATAAAACATCAACACCACTCACCCTGAGCACTGGAACCCCAAAAGGCTGCTGTCTGAGTCCAAGGTTGTACTCCCTATTTACTCACGACTGCACAGCAAGACACAGCAACAACCGCATCATTAAGTTTGCCGATGACACCACTATAATAGGACTGATCAGTGATGATGACAAGTCTACTTACAGGGATGAAGTTGTACAGCTGCTTAGGTGGTGTCATAGCAATAACCTGGACTTGAACATAAAGAAAATGAAAGAGCTAATAGTGGATTTTCGGAGACACAGGCCATACCCTCACAGCCCACTCAGTATTGATGGAACGGAAGTGGAAACAGTCACCAGCTTTAGGTTTTTGGGAATTCATATTAAAGATCTAACCTGGACTGTGAACACTGACTCTATCATGAAGAAGGCTCAGCAGCACCTTTATTTCGTGAACTTCTACCGCTGCACCATCGAGAGCGTCCTCACCAACGGGATCACTGTGTGGTATGGTAACACCTCTTCGCGAGAAAGAAAGGCACTACAGAGAATGGTCAATATGGCCCAGAAGATCATCGGCTGCGGTCTCACCGAGATTAAACAGCTCTATGAGGACCGCTGCCATGGTAGAATTCTGGCCATCACAGAGGACAGTCACCACCCCGGGCATGAGCTCTTCACCCCACTGCCCTCAGGCAAGAGATATAAGAGCATACGGACACTTACCACTAGATTCTTCAATACCTTCTATCCTCAAGCAGTGAGACTGGCGAACACATTTAGCCATCCCCCTCGGACCACACCTACACCATCACCATCTACCTCTTTATGATTTCTTATCTATTGCACATCTCCAGTCATTGTTTACACGTCTGTATTGTTTACATTCAAACTATCTACATGTTTACTTGCACGTTGTCTATTGTTTGTTTGTACATTGCCTTGATGCACTGTTTGCACTTTGTCTTGTTTTTTACACTTGTTTTACAATCAAGAGACTTTCTGTAAGTAAGAATTCCATTGTACCAGTACCGGTTACATATGGCAATAAAGTTCAAGTTCAAGTTCAAAACACACCAGCAAGTCCACCTCTGAATGGCTTAAGAAAAACAAAATGAAGACTTTGGAGTGGCCTAGTCAAAGTCCTGACCTGAATCCGATTGAGATGTTGTGGCATGACCTTAAAAAAGCGGTTAAGGCTCGAAAACCCTCCAATGTGGCTGAATTACAACAATTCTGCAAAGATGAGTGGGCCAAAATTCCTCCACAGCTTTGTAAAAGACTCATTGCCAGTTATCGCAAACGCTTGATTGCAGTTGTTGCTTCTAAGGGTGGCCCAACCAGTTATTAGGTTTAACTAAATGTTATCCACAACTTCAAACACCTGTGAGAAACGGGCAACTGCAGTGTTACGCCTGCTGGCTCCACAGATAATCCTTTTTTGAAGTTTAAGGAGAGGATTTCTTCAATTCAATTAAACGTTTCAGAAATGCTGAACTATTGATGTGTTTCACACGCAGCACCGGCTCTCCTTTGCTTACAAATATTTTTTTTTACACCAATTTACTCAACTACGATTTTTGCTGAGCATTTTGTTTGCTTGCTTCCTATTGTATACTGTGCTGATTTCTGTATTGTTCAATTTCCCTGTTGATTTTAGTTTCTTGTTTTCTAAGACAATCAGACCAGCTGTTCTGACCTTACCCTGCACTGGAGCCACTCTTTTCTTTCCAAAGGCGTGGAGAGAGATACTACTGCAGGTAACACCCCATGAGAAACATCATGAGTTTCTGGAAAAGCTCTCTACCTGCCCGCTCCCCACACCGACGTGTGTGAGCAGGGATTTAAAGGGACATTCTGAAGTGTAGAAACATTTTATCGTTACATACTTTTTCTGTGCAGTTAGTTCTCCTTCAACTCCGCCCGACAACAGAGGTTGTTTTTAATACAGGAGTAAAGGCACACTGCACATCTGCAAAACATCACGTTAAGGTTTAGGGAGAGCGACATCAGTGATTGGAAGGTACAGATGCAGCCATTCAAAGTGCGCGGTACAGACACGTACCGGAGGTAATTGGCTACGGCGTCACGCATTGTGACTCGCGATGACGCAAAATACCGCGGTACGTGATTGGTTGACCGACAGGGGCACTCGTAGTCCGTTGGTCGGTCGTAGAAAGATTTACAGTAAATGTCTTTACTGTGCCCATTTTAGCATTGAATATTCATATGGAATTTTACCACTGAAGGGAAATCTTAGTACCTGAGCATAAAAAGAATAGGAGCATACTGTAACGCGTGTGAAGGCCATAAACGATATTAATTTTGGAACATAAACATACAGTATATGGCTGGTCTCTGTACTTTAAATAAAAAATACACACCAGTATTCCATTTCTCCCTAAACATTTTAAGCTTCGAAGTCTTTAACTAATGTGATACTGGAGTCAACAAGCATACTTTTAGAATTTGATTAAAAGGGAATATAATATGGAATTGCGTATCTAAAGAAATTAATAACGATATAATTATATTCATGTACCGCAACACAAGAATAGTACATGCTGTACATTGTCTGTTGATAATGTTTCTGTAGTGCTTTTTCAGCACTCTGCATGTGACCTTGCCGGTGGCACTGTGGGTTAGGCTCCTGACTCCTACCTCACATGCTGTGTGTTTGAATCCTGCTGGAGTCATGACTTTTTTTTCAACAAACATTTCTTTGAAAAAATAAAACATTTCCCTGGGTCAGAGATTAAATAAAACCTCACTCGCACCAAACAAATTTATATTTCTAAATATCACAACATGATCGAATTTAAGTCATTTTAATAACAATGAATAGTCACCTATGTGTTACAATATAAACATTTATATTGATTTAAATCGCGTTTTGATTTAAATCGCAAACGCAGGTTTAAATATATGTGTTTTTTGATTCACAATCAGACAAATGCAACATAAATTGATATCTTTGTCTTCTAAGTATCTTAATAAACTTTCAGCATAGCATTCTCCCCGTTTAGATTTATTTTTCTTGGGATCCTGGGATCAAACATGGAAAGATTAGATTGTAATCATTTTTTTTTTTAAATACATTTTAGAAAAGTGTAATCTATACTAAAAAGTTGTACACCACCTGCTATAAAGATACATATTGTAATACTTTCGGGTTCGGATAGGACAGACACGAGAACTCAGACTTGCGTAGTTAAAGCAAGTTAAAGCCTTGATTTTATATATCACCTTTAAAAGTGGCATCTCAAAGCAAAGTAAATACCCAACACTGATTGTACCAATCTGTCATGCTAATACCGAGGTCCTGACTCTCTGTGGTCATTAAAAATCCCAGGGCGCTTCTCGAAAAGAGTAGGGGTGTAACCCCGGTGTCCTGGCCAAATTTCCAATTGGCCCTTACTAATCATGGCCTCCTAATAATCCCCCTCTATGAATTGGCTACATTACTCTGCTCTCCTCCCCACTGATAGCTGATGTGTGGTGAGCGTTCTGGCGCACTATGGCTGCCGTCGCATCATCCAGGTGGATGCTGCACATTGGTGGTGGTGGAGGGGAGTCCCCATTACCTGTAAAGCGCTTTGAGTGGAGTGTCCAGAAAAGCGCTATATAAGTGTAAGCTATTATTATTATTATTATTATTAATAAAGCACCTTGAATTGAGAGAGAGAGAGAAGGGGAGGGCGAGCAAGAGAGAGAGCACAGCCAGGACAGACAGGCAAATAAGATACACTCCACAGACATTCACAACAGCGACATATCATAAAACATTTGCACATATAGTTAAATTATTATTTGTTTTTCAGGAAGTTAAAAAAAACACTTGAATTACTTATCCAGTCTCTCGAAATAAAATTATTTTTCAAGCAATGCAACTAATGTCGGGCAATGTGTTTTTTTTAATCCAACATTGACAGCCACATCTTAAATCTTGTCAGTCAGCTCTTTTTCTCTATTTGAATTGTGGCAATTCAAACAACCTGGGATAACAAGTGGTCTCAAAGTCACAGAGCTCACAGAGCTTTCACAACAGATGACAATTCCCTTAGTCCTTCCTTAGTCTTCCTGAAATTGTCAGATTATGAGTGAACAAAAACATTTTATTAAAAATTTAATAAAAATTATTTTTTAATCGCGTATCTAAGGAAATAGCAGTATAACCTTGTTCATGCAGTGGCATGTTACATTATTAAATATTTTGAGCTCTGGTTGAATGATAAGTGTCGCAGTTTAAATAATTTTCGTAGTTAGAAATTATGAAACGCCCTGTTAAAAGCAAGGGAGTTTTTATGTCCGTTGCAGTAAAAGAGAATGCCTGACAAAGTAGGGCTTGGACAGATTCCAAGTGCTTGTACAAATTTGGTAAAGAAATTATACTTTGAGTTTACAGCTTGTCCAAAGTCATTCATTATTAATACTATTAGTAATATCTTCGGTAAAGGCTTTGATGCATAAATATTTCTGATAAAGGTAGGTTGTGTACTTTTGTCCAACTGAGCAATCTTGCTTTCATAAAATATACCAAATTTTTAATGACTGATGATTAACATGCTGTAATACACAGTTTAAATTTAAAAGCTCAAAATTTATACCGTGAAATACCCCACCCATTTTGAATGGCTGCATCTGTAGGAAGTTTCGGGTCACTTTTTTTGTTATAGATTCAAGCAACCCTAAATACCTTTTCAAGAAACATTTCAGAATCCATGTCACATCCAGTACGATTGCTACACAGGTCTACAGAATACAATCAGAATACTGTTATTTTGAATATAATCAGAATACTATATAAAACACACCGCCCAAAACATTTCTAAAACAGGAATTACACGTTTAGGAATGCGCCCTCCTTTATACATTAAATAAAAGGTCTGAAGCCTGCTCCAAAGAAGAACTATATTCAGAGCTGACAAAGAAGTGATAGGAAACATCTCGGAAAACGAAGGTGCTGTCGTTTTCAAGCGTCGGACACCAAGAGCTGAACCCGGCGTCCTCTGAAAAAAGTAAGGTGTTGGGAGTGTGGCTGGGTGGTCTAAGGTGCTGGGTTTGTGCTCCAATTTCTTCGCAGGGGTAGGTTTGAATTTCGCTGCTGCTAAGTGTTTGTGGGTTAAGACCATCCTTCTATTGCGAGCTCAATGGGTAAAAACTTTGCTTGACAGTCTGTTGAGAGACTGAATTAGGTGTTTCAAGATAGTCTTTGTTAGCTTAACATCAAGGCAGAAAAAAGCCTCATTTTGTCTTCCCGACAGCAATGCTCTTTGGTCCCTTCAGCGTTATGCAGGGAACAACATCTGCCGTGATCACTTTTCAGAGTCAGTGCGAATTGTAGTGTGCCGTAGTTGTTTTTAAAATTGGTTTTGTCGGAATGCTGCATTTGTCTGTGAAACTTTAATGCTGTGTTTTTTCACGCAGAATCGATGGCAGGAGCAAAGCTTATTCAACCTTTGCACTCAGCGCTCAATCAGAAATACAGTATGTATTACTATTAGTGGCACTGAGGTCACTATGGTGCAATTGAGCGATGTAAGACCAATGGCATAATGGATAACGCAACTGACTTCAGATCAGGAAAATGTATGTTTGACTCCTGCCTGGCTTTTGTTGCGTTAAAACGATTTACCTTCCTTTATATAAATTAACTGCACCTTAAAGCTATAGAAAACACTTTGGGTAAATTGTCGAAATTCGCATGAGGCTGCAGACAACTTAACACTACTGTCTGGAGATCAGCTCCTTCTCTGAGCTCCATTGGAATGAAATCCCGTGGGTAGCAAAGATGGAGAGCAGCTCAACTTGTGCTCAGTACGGTGCTGAGGGTTCAGTACTGGTGTCATTCCACACAAACTGCACAGGCTCTGAATCAGACCATTTCAATTAGTTTGGTCATTTCAATTAGTTAGGACACTTAATGTAGAATTATTACTTTGCCTGTCTCTTGTTTGTATATAATTTAATGTCTCTGATAACTTAACGTTAGTTTTTAATTTAGTTTTAGTTTTACGATGTAGGTTAATGCGTTGACATATGCACGAACACGCGAAATGTCTCACTCCTGATTCAGCTCATGCTCCATAGGAGAGAAGAGATTCCTCTTGCTTCTCGTACAACCATATCAGAACAGAAGCCCGTGTCACCCAGCTCTAATTCAAGAGTGACTCGCATCTTCAGCCCTTTTTTTGGTTCGTGATCATTAATTTCTTTAGTTATGATCAATATTGAACTTTTTAAAAATAAAAATAATCAAACATGCAGGCATGTTTTTGAAAAGTATTAGGAGTTGACAGGGCGCCCATTTGGAATAGTCGTCAGAAAATGTGAGAAAAGGAAAGTTACGCAAACTCTCACACACAGCATTAGAGATTGGAATCTGATTGTAAAAAAGCTACCTGTTTCCCCGTCGGTAATCAAACCCCAGTTTCCCGCATGACAGGCAGGGATACACACCATGACACTAACTAGGAGCGCTTGCTAGCTGTTAGGAGGCATTTACTCTTATGGCTACTACTGTTTTGGGTTTCAACTTTTATTTTCATTCCTTCCAGAGGAGCGCATGAAAACGAGTTTCCATCTGCGCCATCCTCACTCCTGCTCTGCTATTGTCACAGCTCCTCCTTGTGCACGACCAACACCCATGGAGTCGGTTCTTTCAGCTTTACTAATTAGGTTTTCAAGGGCTGGAAGTAGGGCACAAGACACACGAACACTAAAAGCATCCTTATCTGCTTTCAGCTGCGAAATGTCATTCGTGGACGCTGAAGAATTTGTTTCCAAGGCAGCGGTTTCAAGCAATTTTGCGCTTTAAAAGTAGAGCAGTGCATTTCCATTTTTATGCAGGCACACGATGACATAAGGAGATTGTCGTAGTCGGCAGGACTTGAACCTGCGCGGGGAGACCCCGATGGACTTCAAGTCCATCGCCTTAACCACAAAAACACAGCAGAACTCTTCAAACCAATTAAAGTCCGATTGAACCGGTCCACCAACCTGTCGTTCTGGGGATCCAGCGGGGTGGTCCGCGTCTTAGAGATCCCCAGGCGCTGGCACACTCTGGCGAAGACCTGGGATTCGAAGTTACGCCCCTGGTCACTGTGTAACTCCTCCGGCACCCCTAGCCTGGCAAACATCCCCTCCAGCAGTGCATCGGCCACGGTGGGGGCACTATGGTCCGGGAGGGCATAGGCCCCCGGCCATTTTGTAAAATAGTCCACCACCACCAGGACATAGCAGTTTCCAGCCTCAGTGCGTGGAAACTGGCCCAAAACGTCAACCACCACCTGCTCCATAGGAGTCCCCACCTGGTGTTGTTGGAGGGGGGCTCCTTCTGGGCCACGCGCACCGCACACGTTCGGCAATACCGCTCCATGTCCCGGTGGCAAGAACCCCAATAAGACCCAATAAGAAGTTTTTTTTACAGCCGAAATGCCCCAAGCCCTTCTGGCCGTGCACCACTCGGAGCACAGCCCTCGTGCAGGACCTCCATCTATCACACCATCTGCCCCTCTGGCTCCTTAAAGTGGAGCAGCCAGGTGAGGGACACATGGTCGGTCCTCAACCGGAATCGGGCCCTGAACAGGCACGGCCTGAAGTGGCGGACCGCCACCATCGCCGCCAGCAGCTCACGACGGGTCACGCAGTAGTTCCGTTCAGCCTTATTCAAAACCCGACTGTAGTAGGCAACTACCCGCTCCCCATCTGGCCCCTCCTGCGCCAACACCGTGTCCAACTCTGAGACACTCGCGTCCGTATCCAGGATATACGGTAACCACGGATCGGGGTAGGCCAGCACGGGGACCCCCACCAGAGCTTCACGTAACCGGCTGAAAGCCGTCTCGCTGCCCGAGTTCAAGTCGAAACGGCGGCCCTTGTCGGTGAGGCGGTGCAGCGGGGGAGCGATGCTGGCAAAGTCCCGGACAAACCTCCGGTAATACGAAGCCAACCCCAGAAAGCTGCGCAGCAGATACAGCATACACTGGTTCCACGGGACCGATGCCAGCACCCTCTCCATCAGCCTCTTGAAAGTCGCCGGGGCATTGCACAGGCCAAAGGCAGTAAACTGCCAGAGGCTTCGAGCGAGTGGTACCTGCCAGTAGCCACAGCAGAGGTCAAGGGAGCTGAACCAGGTCGACCCGGTGATGTAGTCCTTGGCATCGTCTATCCTCGTCAGGGGGTAGGAATCGTTCCAGGTGACCTCGTTCAGCTTGCGGTAGTTTACGCAGAACCTCCACGAGCCTTCTTTTTTTTGGACCAGTACAGCTGGCGCCGAGGGCTCGCGGAGGGCTTAATCACTCCTGCTGCGGCCATCTCCAGGATCTTTTCCTCGGCGGCGGTCCGCTTGGCGTGAGCCATGCGTCCAGGTGGGATGCGGATGGCAGAGGGTCACCAGTCTCGATGTCGTGTTGGTAGAGGTCCTCAACGCCGCGCCTCGCCTCCACGCAACCGCTGCCGCCTTGTCTGGCCCCCCAGCCGACTCGGGGGCAGGATCCGGCACGCTCGCTCCCCGGCTCACAGGCCCGGTCTGCCGCCGCCGCCACTGACTCTTTTTCCCCCGGCTCCGGCAAGCCCGCGTCCCTCGGCCTTCGCCGGGCCTGCCCTCCACCAGGTGAAGTTGCTCCCCCTGCCACACCAACTCCTGCCGGCCCAAGTCCAAACTGGCCCCCACTCGCTGCAGTAGGTCCAGCCCCAGAATGCAGTCCTCCTGGATGGGTGCGAGGTAGCAGGGGTGGCGCACCATCGCTGCACCTAGACGAAAGGCAAGCTCCTGTTTCCCCCGCACTGCGGCGAGCTGTCCCATCACAGTCCTTAGCCTTCAGTAGGGCCAGGCAGGGTTGTTCCTCGATTCGATTCGGCACTGGAGGTACAGGCTATAGCCGACTCGCCCCACAGTGGTGTGAGGGGTGCCGGTCTTCACAGCGCTCTCCGGAGAGGGGGTTGAGGTGTTCAAGGGCGGCCGTCCCCGCGCTGAGTCGACCCGTTCCCGTTTCCCGACACTGATCGCGGAGTGCGAGGTTTGGGTGCCTAGCAGAACCGGGCTCGGTGTCGTCTCTTCCCGCTGCGGTCGCAAAACAGCGTGCGGGGCTGTTCCGCGGGGGTTGCTGCACGGGCTGGCTTCTCTTCCCCCTTGCTGGACTCCTCCGTCGGTGTGGGAATCGCTGGTCAGCTCCGGCAGGGAGGGTATCTTCTCTTTGGGGCATCCACTGGGCGGGAGTAGCAGGCAGTCGCCCCAATTCTACCGGCAGGACCACTACTGGATAGCCCTGGTAAGGGCTGTGGCCACCTGTCGCACCCAGGAGTTGCTCAGGCTCCCTATGTGCGCTGCCCATACAGAATCGGCTAATGTCTGCCAAGATTTGTCCATCCTGCCCGCTTCTGACACCAATGTAGCGTTTACAGGTTTTTCTCAGAACAAAGGACCAGTGGAGACGCGATTAACAAACCAAGCAACAGCTTTATTCTTTAACAACCACAAAACCAAACACAGCATATACACGCACATGAGAAGACTGACGGAACACATACACATCTTTAGGGTGGTAATTACTTAACAACACGCTATACACTTATAAGACTACACAGGGCACTAGAACTACTAGGACATTATTTACACAGGTAGGGTCAGCCGCTGGTCACCGTGCTGACCCTCAGACTCTCCCTGGCTACAACTCCCAGCATGCCAAGCTGTACTATGAGCTCCTAGGGGCGCTTCCTCCTAACCACCAGGTGAGGGCGTTACAATATATATTTTTTTTTCTCTGGTTCTCAGCAGTATCATTGGGCTGAACTCCAGTTAAATGCTTGTCTTAGAAAGATCAAAAGTGAGCGAGGGAAGATGGGTAGAGATTAATGGAAGTTACAAAAGCAATGGGTTGGCTCTGCCTAAGCTTCATTCAGACCTTATTAGGGCAAACTCTATGGGTCAATTGCATCGAACTGAAAGTAGCATACTAACAGGAGTTCAACCCGTGCTTAGAATGCAGATGCCATCTAAACTTGTGCTCCACCTTAAGTCCAATTGCAACGAACTTTGCTGCTGTGCTTAGTCCGCAGTGCCGAACTTAACCTGTTCTCAATTGCAATGAACACAAAGTAACAACTGCAGCACTCCAGAGTAACTAAAGTAGCGGACTAATTTAAACTATGTCTTCATATGGCTTAGTACCGTACTCGGTGTAACGCAGGATTGCATTAGAAGGCTCCCAAATATAGTGGAAATAATCCGTTGCTTGGAAATGTATTGGAATATTAATTAAAATTGCTTTACACTCATACCATATTTATTAATAATGAAGTTTATTAATGTGTGTATTTACAGAAGTGTCATTTACTATTTATGTTTAATGTCAATCATTACTAGTAGCTGTGAGTTTTAAGATATGCTAGGAAGTGAAGAGAACAGAACAGAGCAAATGGTTATATAAATGGAGTGGGAGCCTTTAATATGTTCTATAAAATTTGGGAGTCAACTGAATAGATTTGCTAAGTATTTTATTATGATGGGTCTCTGTATTTGTGGTTATCAGTGGAAAGCAGGGATAATAAGGAAATGGGTGGCACCCAAGCACATGTTAAAGAAAAAAACTTGGCTTCTTAAAAGTGATTATGATAGCCACAGGACAGAAGAGACAGTGCACTGTGGTCCAATAATGACTGTGTTGAAACAGCCAGAGTGTGCTGCATGCCATAGAGATGGAAAATTTAGCTCATTCCAGTCAATCGCAAGGTTGTGTAGGACTGCACATGACCTGATGATGATGGTGCTGGCTCTTGATGGACTGGTATACAAACCAAATGACAGCCAAGCAAAGCGTTAGTTGTTTTACAATTCCGAATTATTGTTCAATGTGGCCTCTTGCACTTTTATGACTCCTGTTATAGCGCTTCTCTTGTAATGTTGTAGGATTGTGCACAGGTGTCAGAAGATATAGTCATAAAGAATACCCACAGGCAAAACAACACGCCAGCTTGCTCCTCCCTACTTTGAAAGGAAGATATTGGAACTGATTAAAGAACTTAATTTGAAATGTAAGTTCCTACTGACACAGGAGAGAGAGAAAATCAAAGTTCTGAAAAGTAAGCACAAGGCACACCGTGGATAAATAAATTTATTAATTTAAAAAAATGCTGAGAAGGTCATAATTGTTGTATTTATTTGCTCAGGTAATTTTATAAGTTTAACTTTCAGTAAAGTTGTGTTAAAAATAAAACTGGTCATTAGTTGGCGTCTTTTGTAACGATTTAGCAATAGTGACATGTCTGCTTATTTGACTGGAGTGTTAAAATTAATACGGTGGCATCCTGTCTCAAGTGCACAGCTGCAGTTCTCATTTGTTTCGTGACAAATTCCAATTGCATTAGTCTGTGTAAAAAGAGACTTCTGCAGCTCCAGTGGTGTGATTGAACTCATGCTGAGATTGAGTTCAAGCCTCACCTGGAGCAGTGTGGCCTGTATCTTCAACTATTTAAACTAACTGACCAGTTTAGGTCCTGTTAAGTATTTGCTGGAGATCAGGTCTAAATTAACATCAAAGGAACAAGTAAAGGTTTGTTCCTTGTCAGACCTAAAGAAGGCTCCAAAGCTCAAACGTTGTTTGCTTCTCTTTTCAGCATGGAATAAAATTTTACTTGTTCCTATGTAGTCCACACATGGTGACACAGCTCCCTACTTAAATTACCATCAGCAATGGACCTCCAGCTGACCAATACACAAATATATGAGAGAGGTCTACTGATACGAGAGGAGCACGATGGAGTACTGAAGACTTGAAAAGCTCTCGCATTAGATTCTGTGTTTTTGTTGTTCCCCAGATTTGTTTTTAATGTTCTTTTTCTCTTTGTTTTGAAGTTGTTCTGTTTTTTTTTTCTTTTTTGGAGTTGTTAGACTACTACAGGGATTTACCTAGGTTCTATGAAGACTTCTTTTATCAAAACATATTTTATTAATAAAAGCGTAATTTCTTAATAATCAACTTTAATGTTATCTTTATTAGTAGCTGTATTACAGGTAATGCATGCACAGCCTTTATTATGCTATAGTGAATTTTCAGGTATCCCATGGAGGGAAGAGAACTAAAATTAAGGAAATACTTATTTAAAGGGGTATAAGTCTTAAAAGTGTTCTGTCACATCTGGGTGTTAATTGAATAGATTTGTTGTATTATTTCATATGATTTGACTCTACACTTGTGTTTCTCAGGAGACAGCAGTAATATTGGGGATTTGCGGGTACAGATAATAAATTATACTATACAAGCAAATGTAAGGTTACCTTAATAAAAAAAACTGTTATCATTACCCTTTTCAGCGTTACTATTTAAGACAGTCTTTTGGAACAGTATTCTCATATTAGGGGCCATAGTCTAATGATAACGGTGGTGAAACAGGCGATATGTGCAGAAAGAATTGGAGATGGAACAGGAGACTCATCCAGTCTATAGAAAGGGCTGCACACGTTACAGTGATGCGAGGCATGTGCTCTACCACTGAACTAAACTCCCGATAGGTACTGTTACCTGCAGCTCTTTGTGTTAGGAAGAGTGAGCAGTCGACATTTTAAAGGTCAAAACTAGACGTGATGAGAATTCAGAACAAGAGGCTGTGCTTCACTCAGCTTTTGATGAATGTTTAAGTGAATGACAAATTTGCTATTTTCACTTTTTGATTAAAGAACATAAAAAGCACCTTTCTTCCAGCCAGATTCAAACCAGAGGCCTGAGCATTCCCAGCTGTTTCTACTACGGTCTTCCACTCTAACAGCTGAGTTATCAAAAACACAGAGAGCACAACTTTTGTCATACAGAAAGCACAATGAAGTGCAGTGTTCCGATTTATTTCAATCCCAGTTCGACATCAAATCTCATTCCAATAGTCTTGTTTAGTTTGAATTTAAGCATTTAACCAGGCTTCTACTGTACAAACTTCCAGAGATATTACAAAATGTTTGAGGGGACATCATTTCAGATGGAATTTGACTTTTTTTCTAGCGGGATCACATTAAACCTTTCTTTTGGTTTGAGAACAGGATCTTTGTGAGACTCAAAACATTTCTGTCTTTGCTTCTTTCGAGGACGAATGGATTATTGAGATGCAAACAATGGTTCAAATCAAAACACAATTGTGCTATACAGTACTTCTGTTTTTATTTTTAGCTACCAAAATTTAGCCTTAGTTGTAAAATGTCATATTAATATTCAATATTAAATGGATTTAAACATGCACATTAGAGAAACAGATTGAATGAAGTAATCGTTTTAATAACATCTAAGTGCAACCTATTGATTGTCTTTGGCCAGTGAAATGCATAAGGCACGGCACAACTTTTACCATATCTAGAAGAAATACCATGTGTTCTGAGAAGCTGCATCTGTATATAATGTTATTCAGACATAAATTTAGGTGGAGGTCAAATTCTTATCTGGCACTTCTGCTTCCCTGCTGATAACAGCTCCCTGGGCACTGCGCACCTCTTTTCTATCCCCTCCCTCTACCGCAACACCACTGCAGCAGGATTTTCTCCCTGGAGAGGGGATGTGAAGACACTGATCTCTGACCTGCACATTATTTCTACAGTTCCATCACCATGGAAACATTATTTGTATAAGTATGTTGTGGAAACACAATGTACTTCCTTTCAAAAGCTCACAGCTGTAGTGCTCTAAAATGTCATTCTAAATCATTGCTAGAGAGAAAAAAAATCTCAGCTTGATACATTGTTGTGCAAGATTCTACTGTCATTTTCACTATTTTATTACTGACCAGGAAAATGACTCTTACCAGATCAATGAAAGTGTTGTAAAAGAAGGAATAAGGTTCTTGATCCTGAGATGAAGTAAAACAGATGAGTTTATTGCATGCAAGGAACAATAAAGCCGAAGTCTTGTTTCCCGCAAGAAACATCAAAACCGAAGTATTGTTCCCCGTACCGGTACAAACTTTTGGGTTATATAGTATCTTCTTCTCCGTTTCTGACGTCACTCGGTCTGATGGTAAAGAGGGGGAATCATGGTATTTGGCCAGTTTACGAGGTCCTGGCCAAATAGTCAGTTTAAGATTACACACAGGGGGGTTCCTAGCTTGCATCTGGAATCCTTATCAGTTAACCCCCTTTCCTACCATAAACCCCAGCTTGTGACTTAGAAGTCTAAACCTCATACAGAAAGGATTAAATTCAAACCCCCGTCTTCACATCTTTCTTCAGTGGCAAGTATCCCCGCCTGTCACGCGGGAGACTGGGGTTTGATTCCCCGACGGGTAGTAGCTTTTCTTTTACCTCCTTAGAGAAAGGACTGCCTTTCACTTCTCTGTTTTCTTTCACAGCGTCGTAAACCTTTTCATTGCTCTCGCTTTCAGAGCCTCCACACGGCACACGTCTCGACATCAGGAAGCACATTGAAGTGAAAGCAGGAAGCGCTGCGACATGCACTGTGCAGATCCCGCCACACTAAGAGGTGAGTGGGTCTGTTCGATCACAGCGCTAGGCGAATCCCCAATCCCCTTTTATGCGTGGAGACAAAAGAAGTCTGTTGTTTTTCCCGCCGGTTTCGAACCGGGGACCTTTCTCATGTGAGACGAACGTGATAACCACTACACTACGGAAACGGTGGTAAGATGTGCCCAGCGGCCCAGTGCTGAGCTTCGCCAATGCGATTCAGCTGCTTCCAGTGCTTTTATTGGAGTGCGCTGATGGACCGTGCTCTCTCTCCAGAGACCAGCACGCCTGTCATGGACGGAGCAGGAAAGGCGGCGCCACATTCTACAGCCCTCTCCACGCAATCGACGAAATCGGGCTACTGAAGTAGAGAAAATCGCCTCTCCAGAAGGTGCAAATATCATCTCGGAGAGTATAAGTCCTATAGCCGAAGGTCAGCCCTGTCTACCACAGTAACCCTCCCACCTCCTGCAGCGATGATCAGCTCGTCTCACACGCGAGAAGTTTCAGCTGGAAACAAGCGCCCCCTCTACTCGCACGTTTTGCACGTTCAAGTAGTTTTAATGCGGCTCCTTCGTACACGGTGCTGATCTTTTGGAAAGCAGAAGGTAAAACCAGGGTGAAAACCAGGAATCCTAACCGCTAGACCATATGGGAACGCACAACCCCGCTGTTCCGGGCATCATGCAAGCAAACTACATAAATATGAGAAAACACGCAAGAGAGTTGTCACTCAGAGTGTCGAAGGTTCGATGTATACTGGGGCTCAGTTGAAATGCAACGTCAGGACTTTTCCGAATTATGTCACACGAAGAGAGCACAGCCTTTTCCGCCCTGCCATGTGTGTATTGGTAACTTGCTGTGATCGTATAGTGGTCAGTACTTTGCGTTGTGGCCGCAACAACCCTGGTTCGAATCCGGGTCACGGCAAAACAGGGGCGTCTGCTTTCACTACTTGCACGAATGAAGGCAAAAAAAAGCCAATCGATGTGAACGAACAGCGTTTTACAGAGGAGTACTGCCTAACTGGATCGTTGATGAACGACAGAGGCCACTCTGAACTCTTCTCGGGTTTCTTCAATGACTTACTAAGGATCTTCTTCACATTCGCCCATGCAGGGGAAGCCAGTTACACCAAAGCAAACGCAGGAAAGTGCAATTCAAGCAGAGACCAGGAGGGACTTGTTTACACCGAGAGTGGTCGGAGAATCGAACAATGCGCCCAGCCCTGTTGCTGGAGCCAATTCTTGATGAGATCTTGGGCTCACTAAGAGGCCCCCGCTGGATGCTAATCTTTCTGTTGTACTTGCAGGTCCTGCGCTGCTTTTGAGCCGACAGAGCTCGTCCTGGTCTGTCGGCACAGCCCAATTGCAAATGATCGGCTCCGGTTACAGAAGAAACGTGCGTTTGGTACTGTTGTAACAGAAGGAATAAGGTTCTTGATCCCAAGATGAAGTAAAACAGATGAGTTTATTGCATGCAAGGAACAATAAAGCCGACGTCTTGTTTCCCGCAAGAAACAACAAAACCGAAGTATTGTTCGATGTGCCGGTACAAACTTTTAGGTTATATAGTCCTTGCTTGCTGCTTCAGACGTCATTCAATGTTATGGTAAGGGGGGGGGTCATGGTATTTGGCCAGTTAAGAGGCCCTGGCCAAATGGTCAGTTTAAGATTATGCCCCCAGGGGGTTCCTTGTTCGCATCCTTATCAGTTAACCCCCTTTCCTGCCATAAACCCCTGTTGCTTAGAAGTCTAATTTTCAGGCAGAACTGACTTAAGTTAACCCTTTTTACATCTTATCTCTTACTTCATTCCCCCCTTATAAAATATGGCATACGTCAGGACTGCCTATTTTTACACATACAATGTCAGGGCAGATCTTTCCTTTTTAGATGTACAGGCATGCATTACCATCACATTGTGTGTTCCACAGTTACAACAAGATGTTATTGATGTTTTTGTACAAGTGATAGTTACAATTATACATATAAAACAACCCTAATCCTACAAATACATAAAGTCCTACTCCAGGACCCAAACGCAGACCTCAGCCATGTGGAGATCTATCGTCAGGATCTTGGAACAGCAAACTGACCCAACTCCGATTATAATTTTTTGGCTTATAGATATGCCAACACCCGGAATGTATTGATACCATATCCCCAGTAATGCTCCTCAGGCCTAACAAGCACACTGTTGGTCTTAGGAAACATCAGACACAGAAACGGTAACAACATCCTTCTTTCTGTTCACTCAGTCTCTGGTGCCGTGGGTCGGTGAAAGTGCGATACGCGGATCCAGCGATCTCATCCTGTCACTCAGATGGCACAGTCAGTAGTTGGTGGCACTTGATATGGTCCCTCCCAGCAGGATTGCAACGTCTGGCAGGGTATCTCTTCTTCACCTACACCCACTCGCCAGGTATCCAGTCGTGTTTCCCCTCTACTGGAGGTCCCCAAGCGTCCGGCACCTGTTCACGAGCCCTGTGCACCGCTTCAGTTAACAAACCTACAATACTTTAATAGAGAGTTAGTTAATTCATCAGTGCGTTAGCCAAACTTGGCCTCCAGGGAGTTTCTTTGGCTGCCTGTGATGATCTCAAATGGGCTCAGTCTCACAGTTCTGTTTGCTCCAGCCCGCAAACCGCACAGGACTGCAGATAGAGCATCTACCCATGGTGTTCCTTCAGTTGATATGTCAACTTAGTTTGTCTTTTAGACTGTGGGTGATGGGGGCAATGTGACTTCCAACTTACCACTAGTGAGGCAATTACAGCCTGGCACACCTTCCCAGTGTAGTATGCCCCTAGATCAGTATCCAAGGGGCAGGTCAGTCCATACCACGGGATCATCTTTGTCATACACTTGGTATGACAGCCCAAATCCCATCATCATACAACCCCACATTCATTACACATTTGTTCTAACCACTACAAAACATCTATTAAAGGCCTCAACCTGAATTCTCCCTTTTCCCCAATAGAGGATTCACAGGCATCTGCATCTGCATGGTTGTTACCTTGAGTTACTGGAATTCTTTATTTATTGTATTATTTACACCTTACTCAAGCTGCTTCTGTCGGCAGCTGTAAAACTACAAATCAGTTCAGAGACAAGCCCAGTATTCTTAACTGGAGTCCCTGCCGTTGTGAGAGAATCCTATTTCTCCATAGCCATCCAGAATTGTGGCCTACATGCAACAAATACATACATTATAAACATATACAGTAACCCTTTGTCCACACTTACATATAAAGGAATGGTTGATCCATCTGAGGAAACCCCAGTCTCAGCACCTGTAAGAGAGCTTGTTTCAAATTATTACAGGCGGCTTTTGCTGCTGGAACCAAGGCAATCTTGTCCTTGTACTGCACTCCCCCCTTAAGCAGATCTGTTAAAAGTTGTGCTCACCCCGTAAAAACATTGCACCCTGGCCCTGTTAAAATTCCACAATGCTCGACACAAAAGGGCCTTATTATAACTGCTTAATATTAGACACTCTAAAGCTGAAGCAACTCAGACTTGTGGGTTTCCTCGTCAGGGGAAGCACTCAGAATACCATCAACATACTGAGTGATCACAGTCAGTTGAAGCCACGTGATACCCTGTTCTGGATAGTCATTCTTTGTAATGCATAATATTCCAACCCAATAGATCTGGGATAAAACCACCCATTAAAATCTGGTACTCGGCAAGTAACACTTGCTGCCCCAATACTCCTGTGGCTTCCTGCCGTCTCCCCATATACATTACTCTATAGCACACTGTTGAACAGAGGAGTGAAACAAGCATGACAGTAGTGCTCCAGTATCCCCTAACAGAGAAACCAACACTCCATTAACAGTACATTTTTATCCACTGGACTGGGACAGACTTAGGGAGGCTACAAGGGATTTACAGGATCTAATCGTTAGGTAAACAGATCTTCTCACAAGATGTTATTCTCCCCAGTCTCGATTCTAAACCTACAGCGTTTCAGCATGTCTGGTTTCGAGACATTCGAAAAAATCCAAATTGTTTCCACTATTGCAACTAATTGTATAAAAATACAAAAACTGTTTATCTAACTACTTTTACGTCCACCTGTACTGTACTTATACGTTTCAGACGTTTCTTATATTTTCCAATCTCCTTACAGATGCAGCCATTCAAAGTGCGCGGTACAGACACATACCGGAGGTAATTGGCTACGGCTTCGTGCATCGTGACGCGCGATGACGCAAAATACCGCGGTGCGTGATTGGTTGACCGACAGGGGCACTCGTGGTCCGTTGGTCTGTCGTAGAAAGACTTACTGTAAACGTCTTTACTGTGCCCGTTGTAGATATTGAATTTTACCACTGAAGGGAAATCTTAGTAGCTGAGCATAAAAAGAATAGGAGCATACTGTAACGCGTGTGAAGGCCATAAACGATATTAATTTTGGAACATAAACATACAGTATATAGCTGGTCTTGGTACTTTAAAGAAAAAAATACACACCAGTATTCCATTTCTCCCTAAACATTGTAAGCTTCGAAGTCTTTAACTAACGTGATACCGGAGTCAACAAGCATACTTTTAGAATTTGATTAAAAGGGAATATAATATGGAATCGCGTATCTCAAGAATTTAATAACGGTATGATTATATCCATGTACTGCGACAGGGCTCTGTAGGGCTGTTTCGCCTGCCTGTTCACGCGAGCTGTCTTGTAGCTTACTGGTCTAGGTGCATGACTACCACCTGGCAGGTTGTGTGTTCAAATCCAGCTGGTGCATTTTTATTTATTTATTTTTTTTTATTTATTTTTTAATCGCGTAACATAAACATATTACCGTATGCAAACTGTACTGTATACAGTATGTATATGTATATTTAATGTCTTAACTGTGCCCGTTTAAGTATTGAATATTCATATCTAATTTTACCACTGAAGGGAAATCTTAGTAGCTGAGCATAAAAAGAATAGGAGCATACTGTAACGCGTGTGAAGGCCATAAACTATATTAATTTTGGAACATAAACATACAGTATATGGCTGGTCTCGGTACTTTAAAGAAAAAAATACACACCAGTATTCCATTTCTCCCTAAACATTGTAAGCTTCGAAGTCTTTAACTAACGTGATACCGGAGTCAACAAGCATACTTTTAGAATTTGATTAAAAGGGAATATAATATGGAATCGCGTATCTCAAGAAATTAATAACGATATAATTAAATTCATGTTGCAAAAGAACTGCAACGGACATAAAAACTTCCTTGCTTTTAACAGAGCGTTCCATAATTTCTAACTACGAAAATGCCAGGTGAAAGGATTTGTAAACATATTTTGTTAAAGCAAGTCAGTTTTTTCCGCAACACATAAAAGACATTTTTCCAAGAAAATTTAGCCTTTGTCACTAATGAAACCACTAAATAAAGACATAAATATAGAAATCTTAAGATTTGTTTTATTTAATGTTGGTAGCAGGATGAACTGTCAGAGTGTATATTTTGTCGCAGAGTTGCTGCAAGATGTTAACAGTGAAAAAGGTATTTAGAAATGAGTTATTTCAAGATGAAAAAGAAAACATACACGAAACATGGTTTCATTATGACCAGAATCGGTCTTGAGATATTTTTAACTTGATTTACAGTACTTGAAAGGTATGTCTTAACACCGATACTACAGTGCTTAAGTACTGTTCACGTATATGTTTCTAGGTTTATATTATGCATTTCATACGGTCAAATTACTTTTGAGCAACTAATAAGAAGCGCGAAACGGTATGTGTTTTAGTTTCGTTTTGTGCTGGGACCCGTGGATTGATTAGAGATATCAAGTACATACAAGTCATTTTTTAAATGTTGTATTTTGTCTTGAAAAAATGTTACGTGTACATCATCTATCAACAATTACACAGGTTCTGTTTCCATATTGCGGATTTTGGTTACGTAATATTATTTTCTAGATTTCACGTTGTGAATATATGATTTGGGCAAACAGAGCCGCAAAGAAGTTAATTATTGGTTGTTGGTTTTTTTTTGCAGTTTTATCTAGAACAAGCGATGCTTAAACCTTTGTCTGATTCTTGTGAAACTATCCACACGACAGTTACAGTACCTAGGAGTTGACTTCAGTGATGTCACTGATGGGATGTTTCTAAAAATCCATCCTCTGTAAAACGTCTTCTCTAGTTGTCCTGCATATGTATTCGCTAATGAAGCTGTGTGTTCTGAGCCTGGATCTCTACATTTCTGTATGAACCAGCTTAGAGGGCTAAAGACAGCTTGTGTTTAAATTGAGTGTAAGGCAATTTATGCTTCTAAAGTCATGGTCAGCATTTATTTTTGTACTGTGCTGTAAACTTGTTCTGTGCCAAGTCACATTATTTTATAGCGTTTTTATAGCGTTATCAAATCCGGTGGCGCTGTGTGTTAGTTTCCTGACTCCCATGTCACATGGTCTGTGATTGAAACCTGTAAAACCGGTTTAATTCGTCACAGCCAGCACTCTTCAGGTGTGAGGGTCTTCTGCTCAGAATGAAACGCTAAAATGTTTGTGTATATTCTAATGGTAGTGGGGGCAGGGTGTGTGGGAACAGGTTTGGTTGAAATTGCATTGGAGATCTATGTTCTTCACACCTGAAACATTTTCTCTGAAAGCATTTTCTTCGCAGTTTAACCGATCTTGTTACAGAATGTTACAGTTTACTATTATTAACCATATTAATTTTAAGTGCTTAATGTAAAATCTTGTAAAAATATATTTTCATTGTTCCAATATACATTAAGTCTGACTATCATATAATAAGTTAAATACAAAACTAAAGAAAAAATAGGGTTAAATATAATTCAAAATATTTTGCTAACAATGTTAACTGTTTATGAATAATAAAATGTATTAACTAAGGAGTAGGATGGCACAGTTGTTAGTATGTTTTTTGTTTTGTTTCTTTTTCATAAATACAACAGTAGTACTTGATGTCTCAGTGGCTTTCAAAATTAAATTATGCATGCAAACCTGTGAACTAGAAAGATAACTAAGATATCCATCCATTATATTCCATAATATCCATAAAATATATCGCGCTGAAATATGTGTGACACAGTGGTGGCCTGACACGGTGAGGTGCCCTGGCAGCTGTATGATGCAGTGGTGGTCGGGTATGTAGAGGTGTTGTGCGAGGCATGCTTTTTGCATGCATGAAGTAAATCCCATGATCGCTTTTGAACTTGGACAAAGTACTTCCAAAGGAGCGCTATGCGCAAAGATTTAACAAGCTCAACCCCCGCCAACGATTTGGTGTGAAGAAGCAGAACATTCAAGTTTCACAGACAGAAGCAGCACGCCAGCACAGCCAACATTAAAACGGAGGGCACACTACGATTTGCATTGACACAAAAGTGATCTGGGCAGACGTCGTTCCCTGCATAACGGAAAAAGTGGCAAAGCGCTTTTGGGTTGAGAGGACGCAAGAAGGTTTTTGTTTTGTGCCTTGATGTCAAGCTGAGAAAGTATCTTTAAACACTTTGCTTAGTTTCTCGAGAGACTGCCAAAAAGCAGTTCCCTCCCTTTCGTCTGAAGCCAGCTGAAAGGGGGTCTCAACAGAAGCACCTGGCAGCGGTGGGATTCGAACCCACGCCCCCAGAGAGACTGGAGCCTTAATCCAGCGCCTTAGACCGCACGGCCACACTACCTGCTGTGTGCTGTCTCTTTGTCTCATTACTTGCCCGGAGGAAGCCGGGTGGGTTTTGCTCTTGTCGCCCGACTTAGTGGCGTTATGACCGTGGAACTGACTGCACCTGCTTTTTCTGAGATGCTTCCCCTCTCATGGCGAGATCTCGATTTCTTTAACACCTCTGGATAAAGATCTTCTGTGGAGCAGGTTTCAGACCTCTGCGTACAGCACCCTTGATGTCATTTTATTTTTACAGCAGCCGCATCCGGAAAGTTGTGTCTTTTACTTTTAATTTGAACAACAAAAATACATACAATACAAACGAGCACATAAAACGTATCAAGAAAATCGTCAAGGGTTCATGCTTTAATATTGTACTGTTTTCAGGTTCCCTCAGGAAAAGGTCAAGTGGCGACGTGATAGTTAACCAAGCGACAGCTTTATTCTTTTATCGAAACCACACAAAACCAAACACAGGACATACAGACACATGAGGAGACTGATGGAGCACGTTCACATCGTTAGGGTGGTAATTACTTAACAACAGGCTATACACTTATAAGGCTACATGGTACCATGAGTGCCTAGGTGCACTTCCTCCTCACCACCGGGCCAGGGGGGTTACACTGTCCCCACCTGAAGCGTCTGGCGTCCCGCCGACATCGAACACCCCCTCAGGCTATACTCATACTCTGCTAAAGGCTGTGGAACTCTGCGTGAGCAGCTGTTACGAAGCGGTGGTGGCCGGCGGCCCACCGTCACACCCATTGTCGGCCGGCTCTGGCCCTGGCTGCTCCTCCGGAGCCTCCCCGCGGGGCTCCTCCTCCCGGTCCCGGTAGGGGTCTCGGTGCAGAACCATCACTCTCCCCCGGTAGCAGACCTTGCCTACCACCCCGAGGACCTCAGCGGCCCCCTCCCACAAAGGCGCCAGCTTAGGGCTGAGGCCTTTGCGGCGGAGCGGGCTGTACACCCAAACCAAGTCCCAGGGCTGGAAGGCAGGCCCCCTGCAGCGCAGGTCGTAGTTCTGCCGGACTCCCGCCTGAGTCAGATGGGTCCGGGTAAAGCTGTGCACCCGCCGCATCCTCTGCTGCAGGTCCTACTCGTAGTCCAGTCCAGCTGGTGGTGCCGACTCGTCTCCGGGCGGCGGGCCGAAGACCAGGTCCACCAGGGTTTGCATTTCCCGGCCCAGCATGAGTGAGGCCAGGGTACACCCGGTAGATTCCTGGATAAGCCTAGAGCTCGAGGGGGAGGTGGCGGTCCCAGTCCCGTTGATGCCAGGACACCAGGGAGGCCAGCTGGGTGGCGAGCATCCGATTAAACCGCTCCACAAACCCGTTGCTCTGGGGATGCAGCGGGGTGGTCTGAGTCTTAGAGATCCCCAGGCACTGGCACACTCTGGCGAAGACCTGGGACTTGAAGATACGCCCCTGGTCACTGTGTAACTCCTCCGGCACCCCCAGCCTGGCAAACATCCCCTCCAGTAGTGCATCGGCCACCGTGGGGGCAATCTGGTCCGGGAGGGCATAGGCCTCCGGCCACTTCGTGAAATAGTCCATTGCTACCAGGACATAGCGGTTTCTGGCCTCGGCCCAAAACGTCCACCCACACCCGCCCCATAGGAGCCCCTACCTGGTGTTGTTGGAGAGGGGACCTTTCTGCGCCATGCACACCGCTCCACGTCCCGGTGGCAAAGACCCCAATAAAAATGGCCTCGGAGACGCTACTCGTCTACTGTTTTTTTACAGCCGAAATGCCCCACGCCCGGCTGGCCGTGCACCGCTCTGAGCACAGCCGCGCGGAGCGACTGTGGCACCACCAGCTGTCACCGTATCTCGCCACTGGAGGGTACCCGCCACCCCTGGCGCAGCACCCCGTCCTTTACCTCCAAGGCCTCCCACAGGGCGCAGAGGGACTCGACGGACTTTGGGTGTGGGGCAAGCTCCTCTTGCATAGGCCGCACTCCTGCTGCCTTCCAGCGGAGCACCGGCCCCACGTCAGGTTCAGCTGCCTGACGCTGCGCCAGGTCTGGCAGGCCCACCCCCAGCGGCCCCTCCAGGGCAATGGCCGCGGTGCTCGCCTCTGCCACGGTGCGGACAGCCTCCTCACGCTGCTCCTGCCGGGCGCAGTGGTGGCGTTCCGCGGCCTCGCAGGGGTGCCGCGAGAGAGCGTCGGCATTGAGATGGTGAGACCCCGCACGGTTCACAACAGTGAAGTCATATTCCTGCAGGACCTCTATCCATCGCACCATCTGCCCCTCCGGCTCCTTAAAGTGGAGCAGCCAAGTGAGGGATGCATGGTCGGTCCTCAGCTGGAACCGGGTCCCGAACAGGTACGGCCTGAAGTGGCGGACCGCTGCCATCACCACCAGCAGCTCGTGACGGGTCACGCAGTAGTTCCGTTCAGCCCTAGTCAAAGCCCGACTATAGTAGGCAACTACAAGCTCTCCATCTGGCCTCTCCTGCGCCAACACCGCACCCACCTCCGAGTTACTCGCGTCAGTATCTAGGACATACGGTAACCGCGAGTCGGGGTAGGCCAGCATGTAAGCTTCACCTAACCAGCCGAACGCTATCTCACAGCCTGAGTCCCAGTCGAAACGGCAGCCCTTGCGATGCTGGCAAAGTCCCGGACGAACTTCCAGTAATACGAAGCCAACCCCAGAAAGCTGCGCAGCTCTGCAACGTCGCGGGGAGTCAGCCAACCCCTCACTGCAGCGACCTTACCTGGGTCTGTAGCCACCCATCGCGGTCCAACAACATGTCCCAGGAAGGTCACCTCCCGCCGCAGGAGCTCGCACTTGCGGGGGTTGAGCCTCAGGCCAGCACGGTTCTGGAACTGGAGGTTCGTCAAGGCCTGGAACCAGCAAATCGTCCAGATACAGCACACACTGGTTCCACGGGACCGATGCCAGCACCCTCTCCATCAGCCTCTCGAAAGTCGCCGGGGCATTGCACAGGCCAAAAGGCATGACAGTAAACTGCCAGAGGCCCTGGGGAGAAGAAGCCAGAGGGAGCTGAACCAGGTCGACCCAGTGATGTAGTCCAAGGCATCGTCTATCCTCGGCAAGGGGTGGGAGTCTTTCCGGGTGACCTCATTCTGCTTGCAGTACTTAACGCAGAACTTCCATGAGCTGTCTTTTTTTCGGACCAGTACAGCTGGCGCAGACCACAGGCTCACGGAGGGCTCAGTCACTTTTGCTGCGGGTGCAGTCCTCATCTATCGCCGCAAAGAGATCCTCGTTTTGGGTGAGTAGCGCCTGGAGCCACTGCCGCTGGTCCCAATCGAGGCCCTTGCATCTTCGCTGGTAGAGGTCCTCAACGGTGCGCCTAGCTTCCACGCAACGCTTGGCCCCCGCCACTGCCGCCTTGTCTGGCCCCCCGGGTGACTCAGGGGCAGGATCTGGCACGCTCTCTCTCCAGCTCGCAGGCCCAATCCGCCCCAGTGACTGCCGCCGCAGCTGCCACCACTGCCTCTTTTTCTCCTGGCTCCAGCAAGCCCGCGTCCCTCGGCCTTCGCCGGGCCTGCCCTCTACCAGGTGAAGTCGCTCCCCCTGCCACACCAACTCCTGCCGGCTCAAGTCCAAACTGGCCCCCACTCACTGCAGTAGGTCCAGCCCCAGGATGCAGTCCTCCTGGATGGGTGGGAGGTGGCGCACCGTCACTGAACCTAGACGGAAGGCAAGCACCTGTTTCCCCCTGACTGCAGCAAACTGTCCCGTCACGGTCCTTAGCCGCAGGCCGGAGGCCTCCCATCCTGGGGGGGTGGTGCCCTCGGTGTTGGGGAGGACGCCCGGCCGGAGTAGGGTTACCGATGAACCGGTGTCGAGCAGGGCCAGGCAGGGTTGGTCCTCGATTTGGCAGTGGAGCTACAGGCCCTGGCTACAGCCAACTCGCCCCACGGTGGCGTGAGGGGCGCCGGTCTTAACAGCGCTCTCCGGAGTGGGGGTTGAGGTGTTCAAGAGCGGGCAGCCATTCCCGCGCTGAGCCGCCTTGTTCTAGTTTCCCGACGCCGATCGAGGAGTGCGAGGTTCGGGTGCCCAGCAGTACCGGGCTCGGTGTCCCCTCTTCCCGCAGCGGTCGCAAAACAGCATGCGGGGCTGTTCCGTGGCGGTTGCTGCACGGGCTGGCTTCTCTTCCCCCTTGCTGGACTCCTCCGTCGCTGCCTCGGTCTGCTGGCAGGGCGCTTTGCGTCTGCTGGTGCTTCCAGCCACCCCGAACACGGCCTCAGCCCGTGTAGCAAGGGCAAAGGCCTGCTCCAGCAATACCGGCGCATCCAGCTGCACATGGCGCCGCAGCTCCTCGTGTGAGAGGGCCTTGAGAAAGGCCTGGAGAGCCATCTCCCGCTGCGCCTCCCGGGGAAAAGTTGGGTATCCTCGGCGGGCGAGGAACAAGACATCCGCGGCGACCGGGCCCAGTCGCTCTCCTGGTCAGCGGCGCCGCAGGGCCAGCCTCTCCCGCATCAAGTCCGGCGCCTCCTCCACACCGAAGCGCAGCTGGAGAGCTGCTGCCAGCGCCGTGTATTTGCCTCAGTCCTCCTCCGGGACATCCAGGAGCACCTGGCAGGCCGCTCCTTCCAGCGCCGCCGCCAGGTGGCCGGCCACCTCCGCCCGGCACCAGCTGTTCGTCCGGGCCGCGAGCTGGAACTGCGCCTCGTAGGTTTCCCAAGGCGCTGCCCCGTCGTAGCGACCGGTTTGCACCCGCGCTGATGGGTGTGGGAATCGCTGGTCAGCTCCGGCAGGGAGGGTATCTTCTCTTTGGGGCATCCACTGGGCGGGAGTAGCAGGCAGTCGCCCCAATTCTACCGGCAGGACCACTACTGGATAGCCCTGGTAAGGGCTGTGGCCACCTGTCGCACCCAGGAGTTGCTCAGACTCCCTATGTGCGCTGCCGATGGGTTCTGTCTCTTTTAGAGTCAGACAGCACTTGACAGAATCGGCTAATGTCTGCCAAGATTTGTCCATCCTGCCCACTTCTGACACCAATGTAGCATTTACAGGTTTTTCTCAGAACAAAGGACCAGTGGAGACGCATTTAACAAACCAAGCAATAGCTTTATTCTTTAACAACCACAAAACCAAACACAGCATATACATGCACATGAGGAGACTGACAGAACACGTACACATCTTTAGGGTGGTAATTACCTAACAACACACTATACTTTTACAGGACTACACAGGCCACTAGAACTACTAGGACATTATTTACACAGGTAGGATCAGCCACTGGTCATCGTGCTGACCCTCAGACTCTCCCCGGCTACAACTCCCAGCATGCCCAGCGGTACTATGCACGCCTAGGGGCGCTTCCTCCTCACCACCAGGCGAGGGCGTTACAATATATTTATATTTTTTCTCTGGTTCTCAGCAGTATCATTGGGCTGAACTCCAGTTAAATGCTTGGCTTAGAAAGATCAAAAGTGAGCGAGGGAAGATGGGTGGAGATTAATGGAAGTTATAAAAGCAATGGGTTGGCTCTGCTTAAGCTTCATTCAGACCTTATTAGGGCAAACACTATGGGTCAATTGCATCGAACTGAAAGTAGCATACTAACAGGAGTTCAACCTGTGCTTAGAACGCAGATGCCGTCTAAACTTGTGCTCCACCTTAAGTCCAATTGCAACAAACTTTGCTGCTGTGCTTAGTACGCAGTGCCGAGCTAAACCTGTTCTCAATTGCAATGAAAACAAAGTAACAACTGCAGCACTCCAGAGTAACTAAAGTAGCGGACTAATTTAAATTATGTCTTCATATGGCTTAGTACCGTACTCGGTGTAACGCAGGATTGCATTAGAAGGCTCCCAAATATAGTGGAAATAATCTGTTGCTTGGAAATGTATTGGAATATTAATTAAAATTGCTTTACACTCATACCATATTTATTAATAATGAAGTTTATTAATGTGTGTATTTACAGAAGTGTCATTTACTATTTATGTTTAATGTCAATCATTACTAGTAGCTGTGAGTTTTAAGATATGCTAGGGAGTGAAGAGAACAGAACAGAGCAAATGGTTATATAAATGGAGTGGGAGCCCTTAATATGTTCTATAAAATTTGGGAGTCAACTGAATAGATTTGCTAAGTATTTTATTGTGATGGGTCTCTGTATTTGTGGTTATCAGTGGAAAGCAGGGATAATAAAGAAATGGGTGGCACCCAAGCACATGTTAAAGAAAAAAACTTGGCTTCTTAAAAGTGATTATGATAGCCACAGGACAGAAGAGACAGTGCACTGTGGTCCAATAATGACTGTGTTGAAACAGCCAGAGTGTGCTGCATGCCATGGAGATGGAAAAGATAGCTCATCCCAGTCAATCGCAAGGTTGTGTAGGACTGCACATGACCTGATGATGAAGGTGCTGGCTCTTGATGGACTGGTATACAAACCAAATGACAGCCAAGCAAAGCGTTAGTTGTTTTACAATTCCGAAAGATTGTTCAAAGTGGCTTCTTGCATTTTTATGACTCTTGTTACAGTGCTTCTCTTGTAATGTTGTAGGATTGTGCACAGGTGTCAGAAGATATAGTCATAAAGAATAACCACAGGCAAAACAACATGCCAGCTTGCTCTTCCCTACTTTGAAAGGAAGATATTGGAACTGATTAAAGAACTTAACTTGAAATGTAAGCTCCTGCTGACACAGGAGAGAGAGTTCTGAAAAGTAAGCACAAGGCACACTGTGAATAAATAAATGTATTAATTTAAAAAAAGAAATACTGAGAAGGTCAGAGGAACAATAATTGTTGTATTTATTTGCTCAGGTAGTTTTATAAGTTTAACTTTCAGTAAAGTTCTGTTAAAAATAAAACTGGTCATTAGTTGGCGTCTTTTGTAATGATTTAGCAATAGTGACATGTCGGCTTGTTCGACTGGAGTGTTAAACAAAATTAATACAGTAGCGTCCTGTCTCAAGTGTACAGCTGCAGTTCTCGTTTGTTTCGTGACTAATTGCAATTGCATTAGTCTGTGTAAAAAAAGACTTCTGCAGCTCCAGTGGTGTGATCGAACTCATGCTGAGATTGAGTTCAAGCCTCACCTGGAGCAGTGTGGCCTATATTTTCAACTATTTAAACTAACTGACCAGTTTAGGTCCTGTTAAGTATTTGCTGGAGATCAGGTCTAAATTAACATGAAAGGAACAAGTAAAGGTTTGTTCCTTGTCAGACCTGAAGAAGGCTCCAAAGCTCAAACGTTGTTTGCTTCTCTTTTCAGCATGGAATAAAATTTTACTTGTTCCTATGCAGTCCACACATGCTGACACAGCTCCCTACTTAAATTACCATCAGCAATGGACCTCCAGCAGACCTATACACAAATATATGAGAGAGGTCTACTGAAACGAGAGGAGCACGATGGAGTACCGAAGACTTGAAAAAGCACTCACTTTTCTGTGTTTTTGTTGTTACCCAGATTTGTTTTTAATGTTCTTTTTCTCTTTGTTTTGAAGTTGTTTTGTTTTTTTTTTCTTTTTTGTAGGTGTTAGACTACTACAGGGATTTACCTAGGTTCTATTAAGACTTCTTTTATCAAAACATATTTTATTAATAAAAGCGTGATTTCTTAATAATCAACTTTAATGTTATCTTTATTAGTAGCTGTATTACAGGTAATGCATGCACAGCCTTTATTATGCTATAGTGAATTTTCAGGTATCCCATGGAGGGAAGAGAACTGAAATTAAAGAAATACTTATTTAAAGGGGTCTTAAAGTCTTAAAAGTGTTCTGTCACATCTGGGTGTTAATTGAATAGATTTGTTGTATTATTTCATATGATTTGACTCTACACTTGTGTTTCTCAGGAGACAGCAGTAATATTGGGGATTTGCGGGTACAGATAATAAATTATACTATACAAGTGTAGAGGTTTGATGGGTTTACTGAGACAATTATTAATTGTAGCAGTAATCACGAGGTTGTTCGTTGTGGTTTTTAGAAAATCAATCGTCAGAACAACTAACAACGCACACACACGGGTTCAATACACGAGATACATTTATTCATATAAATTGTGCACCAAACATATACTAGTCTGCCTGGATACGAGCAGCAGACATTACTGTGAGGGTTATCAATATACAAAGTATATAATCTCGAAGAGATGCAAACAAAAAGAGATACACAACAGAGAATATATGTCAATATATATCGTTCGGTTACCAAATCGCTAATCAGTGTTATTACCCACTGTTACTCTAAACTCGGAAGTAAATACATTACTCATGAATTAAATTGATAACAACTTGTGTTGAGGTACAATTGAATTCTCGAGACGCAATGTAGAACATGGGGTTTACTTATCCACTGTGTATGGATTTGGAATTTCCTGGCACGAACACCAAACCAGCTGACAGGCTCCGTTGCAGCCTCGGTCCCAGCGGTTGTCCAATGGGCGTTGTCCCGGCGTCCTCTGGCTACTGGCCAACCAGTCGAGGTGCAGCTCGGAGTAGGACGGGCGGAGGAATCTGACTGTGGCGCGCAGGGCAGTCGTTGCTCCGAGGGGATCTACCAGCAGTCCGGCTGGCTAGTAGAAAGTCTCTATGCACTATGCACTCTATGCAGTGTGACGGCTAGTCCTCACAAGTCACTCTTTTGCCCAGGAAGAAGCTGGTTCGTTCCCGGTCCAGCGCTGCTTCTGAATAAGCTATTCAGGTTGTCGACGAGGGTCCAACTGTGGGCTGCCGTTGATCAAGCGGAGCGTTCACGTTGGTAGAATTCTGAGTACGTACGGGATCCTCGGCCCCGCGCTTAGAATAAAGTCCAAGTCCCTTTGCAGACAACAGCCTTTGTCACGTGATTGTCTCTGAGGATGCGCGAAAATGGCCAAGGAGAGCCCTGATCTGAGCTTGCGCTCCCTTTTTGACCAAGACACAGATGTGTTCTGATTGGTTGAGAGTTTGGCGGGCATTGGAGACCCACATGGTGTTACCACACCCTGCCAGTCTCTAATTGGTTGATCAAGGTGAGATACGAGTCACATACTCCTGACACTTAGGAATGCAGTCCAGATGTCCATTTGGCACTCCCTAGACAGATAGGCGCCAATGGATGACCATTGATCATGATAGCCAGGCTTATCTAAGTGCATCCCCATTTGGGAGCTGTCCCTTATCAAAAGAAAACATCTTAAATCAGCCTGCATGAATACTTTCTCTGTGGCTGAACCACAGAGATGGAGAGTGAGATGGGGCCTCATTAAGGAAAGCACAGCAATGCTTAATTCTGTCTTATTACCAAGCATTGCTGCTACAACTGCTTAAATTCAAACTAAACAGGACTATGGGAATGAGATTTGATTTCGAACTGGGTTTTAAATAAATAGGACCGCTGCACTACATTGTGCTTTATGTAAGACAAAAGGTGGGCTTCCTGTGTTTTCGATAACTCAGTTGTAAGAGCGGAGGAATATAGTGGAAACAGCTGGGAACTCTTTGTTCTCTGGTTTGAATTTGGCTGGAAGAAAGGTGTTTTTTATGTTCTTTAAAATTTGTCGTTCACTTAGTTGTCTTATTTTCTAGGCTTGTAGACTCCTCACTCTTCCTAAAAGAAAGTGCTGCAGATAAAGATACAGTAGTTGTCGGAAGTTTGTTCAGTGGTAGAGCACATACAGGCTGTATGTGGTTGTTTTCAATCGCCGGCGTCTCCACTCTGGATTTCTTCCTAAGCACGATATCTTTCCTTACTTGTGTGTGAATTTCAGCGCGACACATAAACCCTTTGTCTGTTTTATAAAGATTATATTTTAAATCAGTTAAAACAAAGAAGTACCTATTACATACACGTAGAAAACACTTGTATCTAATTTGAAAATTTGGGCAATGTATTACTAGTAGTGGAGCTGAGCTCACAGAAGAGCAGTTGATATTGTTAAACCACGTATTATTTTTAAATGACGCTACTAAGCACTGACACGGTGTTAGTGCAGTCCTACCCAAGCTTTCTATCGACTGGATGAGTCTCCTGTTCCATCTCCAATTCTTTCCGCACATTTTGCCTGTTTCACCACCATTATCATTAGACTATAGCCACTAATACGAGATTACTGTTCTGAAAGACTGTCTTAAATAATAATGTTGAAAAGGGTAATGATAAGAGTTTTTTTTCATTAAGGTAACCATACATTTGCCTGTATAGTACAACTTATTATCTGTATCCGCAAATCCCCAATATTAATGCTGTCTCCTGAGAAACACAAGTGTAGAGTCAAATAATATTACAACAAATCTATTCAATTAACACCCCTATGTGACAGAACACATTTAAGACTTACACCCCTTTTAAATATGTATTTCCTTCATTTCAGTTCTCTCCCCGGGATATCTGAAAATTCATTATAGTATAATAAAGTCTGTGCATGCATTACCTGTAATACAGCTACTAATAAAGATAACATTAAAGTTGATTATTAAGATATTACACTTTTATTAATAAAATAAGTATTGATAAAATTCCTTGTGAATAATTGTAGAGTCTGGAAAGCAATTGTTCATTACTTAATGACGATATTATTTCCACTACATTCAGGACAGTTCCAATGTAATCTATTGTTCCACTTCGTCTGCTTAGTCTCCTACTTTAGTAACATCTAATGGGAAGCAGCTGTTATTTTAGGTTTGTTGCAATTGAGAACAGGTTTGCTACAGAGCTGCTGACAAATTTCAGCAGCCAGTTTGTTGCAACTGACCCGTTGTAGCTACCAATCAGAAAAAAAACCAAACGCAACAACTTCAAAAGAAAAAGAACATTAAAAACAAATCTGGGGAACAACATAAACACAGAATCTAATGCGAGAGCTTTATCAAGTCTTCAGTGCTCCTCTTGTCTCAGTAGACCTCTCTCATATATTTGTGTACAGGTCAACTGGAGGTACACAGCTGATAGAAATTTAAGTAGGGAGCTGCATCACAGCATGCGTGGGCTGCAAATGGAAAAGTATAGGTTTATTCCATGCTGAAAATGGAAGTAAACACAACGTTTCAGCTGTGGAGCCTTCTTTGATTGTGACTCGAAATAAATCTTTACCTGTTCGTTTGATGTTAATTTATCTCCATCAAATACCTAACAGTATCTAAACTCGACAGTTGCTCTCAGTAGCTAAAGACACTGCTCCAGGTGAGGCTTGAACTCACAACCTCGGCATGACTCCGCTGTGCACTGCTGTATAAGTACCGCACGCTGACCGATTGCACCACTGGAGCTGTGCAAGTCGTGCTCCTCATACAGACTGACGCTGCAGAAACACAGGGTGAAAACGGTTTCGGTTGTGGATCCATCTATACATGGGGAACACTAAAATAGCAAGGAAAATACAAGAAAAGAAACTGAAAGAATTGTGCTAACAGCAAAGGGGAACTGAGGGAGGTGGTCAGACAAGTAAATCAGCCTGGCAGATTATTTGTATCGACATTTTTTGTGTCAATCAGCAAACAGATTTCTCTTCATGTGCCTTAAACTGTGCAGTTTGTATCTTCGCTGTAGATAGGTTTCTTCAGAAGTCCAGTAAACTGACAATAATGGAGAACTAGCTGACGCACCCCGTCGTGAAGACCCTCTGTAAGGTGATTACACGTTTCAATTTCAAGTCGCCTCCTTTACACTTAATTGCAGCCCCGAAACTGAGAGAAAGCATGAGAAATGGCTTCAGTTTCAATGTGAAAGTGCAGTACAGGCTCGATGGCTTCACATCTCCCATCAATCAAATAAAATTGCAGTAAAGCGATCTAAATATGACTCTTAAGTACTGGGAAAGATGATTATTTTGAGCGTGCCTCCAAGGGTCTGCTACGAGGCTTAAGTTGGCTTCTTATTCGCCAGCTTCTTATGCGTGTTTTTCGTTCCACCTTAAATGGTGCTGCTGTGATGTTATGTCGCCTTTCGCCTGTAGATGGCTCTCTTCGATCAGTACTAATCCGGCTGGAATACTGTAGACATCTTCACTGAAAAGGAATATCCAAATAAATAGCGACTGTCCAAATTATATTTTTGTATGGAATATATTTCAGAAAATCGCAAACCAATTTTAAAAACTCACCACAACACGGACTTACACTGGGAAAAGGTAACTGCACTTTCTGCTTATTGCTACGGCCTTCCCCCCGATTATGAAAATGTCTCACAGTTCTGACACCGCCGTGTGAAAGACAATGTAACAGACTATCAAAATCCTGAAGTACAAGAAATTTTAATGCACCAGTTTTTTAAATATGACCCTCTGATCCTGGCATGTCAGTATACATTTCGAAAAAGTATGGCACCAATCGCACGAATTGCAATGGCACAAATTGTTGAGAATATCACTGACCTTGCCGATATTTGCAGGGGATACGAATGTTTTGCACATGTTGAACTACAACACGTAAAAATTGAGCTTCTTAGTCAATATCATCGGGAATGTCCAATAATGACGAACATCAGTAGCTTCAAGGAAACTTTGACTCGCACATGGAGTTTTATCTTCAAATGGAGGGTGGGAGAATTTATTTGTACTCTCGTTGCTCATTAGCTAAACTATTTTAAAAATATGACACAGATTTGTTCGAGAAACTTGTAATCGCCTTAAAGAGAGTCTTCTTGAAGATGTGCACCAGCTAGCTCTCCACTGTCAATTGACAGGACTTTAGGAGAAACTGTTCTCATACAACCAACATACAAATTACACATCTTAAGGAACATGAAGAGAAATCCGTGTACTAAATAACATAAAATTGTCACTGTAAATTATCACCAAGCTGTTTCATGTGTCTGACCACCTCTTTCCTACTTTGCAGCGAGCACAAATCTTTCTGTTTCTTCATCGCAATTTTACTCTTTCCCCCATGTGGAGATAGATCCACAGCTGAAACTTTAGGTCAGTTCCTGTTACTCTGTCCGATTGAAAGAGCTGTATTAAAGGCACTCCCATCTCTGCAGGAAAGTTATTGCTGCTCTCAACACAATATACTGCAGCCAAATATAGCGATACTGTCACTGCCTGTGGGCCACGTGTTCCTGCTGGCAGTCTATTATGTCATGTTCATCCACACCCAGAAACATTACTTCATCGCTATTTTACTGTCCCCCATGTGGAGATGGATCCACAGCCGAAACTTTAGGTCAGTTCCTGTTACTCTGTCCGATTGAAAGAGCTGTATTAAAGGCACTCCCATCTCTGCAGGAAAGTTAATGCTGCTCTCAACACAATAGACTGCAGCCAAATATAGCGAAACTGTCACTGCCTGTGGGCCACGTGTTCCTGCTGTCAGTCTATAATGTCATGTTCATCCACACCCAGAAACATTACTGCTGGAGCACAAGAGTTATATAGGCGCAGTCCATAGAGCAAGAATCTCTTAATCTCAGAACTGTGGGTTCAGCCCCCACATTGGGTCCCTCTGTGTCAATTTCATCCCCCCAATCCTCCTAGCATGACCTGATGGCGTAACAGTGATACCCAGTACCCAGCGTAATTCAGCTTTCTTTCCACTTGATTCAGATTTTGATCTGAAATCATCAGCCGAACAAGAGTTTGTCTAAATCGAGGGAGATCTGCTCACAAGCAAGTATTAAACACTTCAGCATTTTCTGTTCGAATACCACACTTTGTCAAAACACTGCCGCTTCTTAAGCTAATAAGTAACGGTTTTTGAGCACGCATTGTATTGTTAATGCTTATATTAAAAAAGCATAAATTCACATAGTGAAATTTGGACTGAACAAAGTAGTCCAGCCCTTTTACAACATTACATACCCACTGATTAAAGCTTAAAACTACAGCAGCAGGAGTAACAATAATGGCAACAACATGTTTGGAGCTCGGCATTTCATTTATTCTGCGGAAACGTATCGGAATGAACTGCCCGAGATAAAAGAGTAATTGCGGCTTCAGATCGTTTTTACAGAGCATTGCGTTGTTCTGTTCATGCTGACTACACGCATTACATTTGTCATTTACTGCAAGTGTTGCTTTTCCAGGTTTTCTGAAATTCCTCGCATTTGAGCCAGCACTAAAATATTCCCAGTGGGCAAAAGACGTATAATATACGTCTATTAAACGTATACCTTAGACGTCTAAATGTGGTCTACAATTCGTCTAGAATGAAATTCTAATATACGTCTAAAGTTATACGTCAATTATACGTCTATGTTTAGACGTTCATTATACATAAATGGTTGGAGTTCTATTATACGGATAAATTTAGAGGACTATTATACATATATGGTTGGAGTTCCGGATAACTTTAGAGGTCTATTATACGGATAACTTTAGAGGACTATTATACGTATATGGTTAGAGGTCTATTATACGTATAACTTTAGACGTCTATTATACGTATATGGTTAGAGGTCTATTATACGTATAACTTTAGACGTCTATTATACGTATATGGTTAGAGGTCTATTATACGGATAACTTTAGACGTCTATTATACGTATATGGTTAGAGGTCTATTATACGGATAACATTAGAGGTCTATTATACATCAAAGATAGATTTTATAGGTGTAGAAACAAGTAAACCAAGCCAATGATTAGGTTTAGAAATTTATTCTGAAAATACACATTCACACCTGAAACATACGTATTTCAAATTATACATTGTATACAATCAATCAACAATCAACATATGGGCAATAATCATAAAAAACACAACTAGTCTTAAACTTCAGCTACAAATTCTGGTAACATGGCAATATACAGTATAGTAATGACAAACACAAAACTAATTACATTAACACACTAACTCAAAACCACATTTTGATTCAAATATACATTTTAAAATGTACAACTTCTATATTTCCAAGAAAAAAAATATTACAATGGAAGTTAAGACGATTTTTGTCCACTATTTGCAAACCCTGTCTAATTGTCCTAACAGTTAGAACCAAAAACCTATTATTTTCAGTGTCCAGATCTCCTGGCCCCCTGCCTTGCATATGCATTCTTCAAGTAACACATTGCGTGCTCCTTTATTTCTTTTTCTGTTGATGTAGGGTGGGACTTCAGCACCGCAGCTAGGAGAAAATTATATAATATTACTTCCCAAATAAATGATGATTAATATCTTCTTTAGTATAATCTAAAAAATGAACGGTTTACTAAGCTCAAAGCTGAAATAAATGTATAAAATTTGGCTTGCATCATAGCAGTTGAGCAATAAAGTAATAATAATAATAATAATAATTATAATAATTGCTAACACTTATATAGCGCTTTTTCTGGACACTCTACTCAAAGCGCTTTACAGGTAATGGGGACTCCCCTCCGCCACCACAAAGTCTGTCCTAATTACCCAAAGTTTGAAAGTACAACATAGAATAAGAATAAGAGAAACGGCAAAACGATTTTGTGTCATCTTCCCCTTTCAAAATATTTTCTGTGCCATTTTTTTGCTTATTCACGTAATATTTTAATCAAAATAATATTAAGAAAGATCTGTATGTATTCAGATAGTATTATTATTGTTCATACTCGTCAAAAGAAGATTGCTGAGATATTTGCAGATATACTTCTACGTTTGAAAAACGTGTCCAAAATGGTGACCAACGAATACTAGCAATGCATTGTGGTATATAACCGGAAAATATGCTGGGTTCGATATTTTCTCAACGTATGCGTTTATTAATGTTGTCGATATTATGGTTGAAATTTAACATTGATAATACATCGCGGCTATGTGCCCCCTGCTATGAGCTGATGTGCAATTTTAACGCATGCAGTTAGTAAGGATCGGTCACTGTTGTATGGTATTATATATAATGACATTATGGAATAGGATGGGGACAGGCCTGGCATCACGGGGGGAGGGGGGAATGTCGCCCCTTCAGTTTTGGGCAAAAAGATTTACCTAACTTAATTTGCGCCCTAAAAAAATAGTTGTACTTTGTCAATGGTCAGACAACACTAAATGACACGAACAGTCACTCAGTCTGTTTGATGGGCAGGAGGGCTATCCGTCCAGGAACTTCACATATCAGTGTCGTTATTGAGTGTCAACATTACGATCCTGTTTGCTCAGGTGGACCGATTCCTTGCAGTAGTTTATCATTATACTTAAAATCGTTATATAACTAGGACTAGTTATAGCAGTCTGTGCTTTCTGTTGGTTTTACAACATTTTTTTCTTAACGATTCAGAACGTCCATGTAGCTGCAAAAATGAACGCTTATGGTACTTTTCGCTCCAGGCAATACAAACCGTGAGAGTGACGAAAAATGTGAAACTGAACTTCATCGCAAATACCAGATTGCTAGTCGTTATCTTCTATCATGAAGCACTAATCAATGGCATAGCTGCGAGATTTCATTTGGGTAGCTGCACCGTACAGCTCCGTTTCAACCGAAATATCACTCCCCCCTCAGAATTTCAGACGCCCCCCTACAGATTTTTCCCCGGGCACCGCGCACTGATGGGGGACGGGGTGTCCAGGAAATGGTATAAACTTTTGTCAAGAAAATAAAAATAGAAACTTTATAGGCACTCAAACATTTTACTGTTTTTTTTCAGGCAGGTGGCAAGACCCCCTCAGCAAAACCCTTGTATGCCAAGCTGTGGGCATTGATTCGTCGAATATACGTATATTTACGGCGAAATTACGTCTATACGTATATATACGTCGCCTCGACGTATAATCAACGTCGAATTGCAACCGTAAAATCGACGACATGAATAAACGCATATATAACGTCGAAAACACATCTAACACAGTGCCTGAGGCTTTTTACTGTATGTATCGTGTGTGCCGCAACTAGGAGTATACGGCACTCTGCACAGTGCACGAAGTAAATTATTTTGGCAGTAATTAATTTACACGTGTATAATAAATATAGTAAATATAATACATTAATTACTGCCAAAATAATTTACTTCGTGCACTGTGCCGTATACTCCTAGTTGTGCCTGTTTTTCTGTCCGTTATGTTCTTGCTAAGCAGTTTCTCCGTTTTCCTCGTACTGTGATTGTCAGCGAGCACAACAAGACTGAAACAGTGTAAAGGCAGGTAAAAAAGACAGGGTAAAACGCCTGATTGTCGGGAGTGGGATTTGAACCCGTGCCTCTATTTGGAGAGTGAAACACAAAGCTTAAAAGACACGAAGCTGTGAATTTGCTGTTTTAAACCGCTCGACTATCCTGAAGAAATAGGTGCTGACTGCAGCAGTCGCATCCGATTTTCCGTAATTTTAGGACGATTGATACGACTGGACTAACACAATTTGTGGCGTTTAGTATGACATGGAAAACGGTACCGGAGCATTCGGGTCCGGACTACTAGACTCAGAAACAGTTTTTACCCCCGCACTATCAAACTATTAAACTCCCAGCCTCTCTCACTCTCTCCTCACCTCTCACCTATGATCTGTACCTCACAGTGCCTTCTTTCTTACCAAAAACCCAAACACACATTGAAAATCTACCTCTACCTTACATGTCAAAAGCTCACTCCCCATCATTTCTATCCCTTTATTTCATTCTTTTGATGCATATTTTTGCACATAACCTGTTACCTTTTTGTTGTTTTGCACGCTGCCTGTTGTTTTTTGGACATCGGCTGTTGTCTCTGTCTTTCTTTTGTTATACAATTGTATTGTTGTTGTGTTTTTTTCTTTGTACTACTTATGTCCGAGAGCTAGCTAAATAGCATTTCGTTATACCATATACCTGTGTATGAGTATAATGACAATAAACTTGGACTTGAACTTGACATAGTCTTGCAGGCAGTATATTATTTTATCGTTTACTCGTTTAAAAAAACACGGTCTTCTCGTTCCTAAGTCAGATTTTTAGTGCTTTCGAACGTTACTTCCAACTTGGACTGACAGCTCACCCGATCTGTTTGTGATCAGACCATGGAGTCGGGGGCTGTACCAAGCGCACGTTCCTTCCCAATGCTAAGGCGATCATTCGGAAGATGGGTGTGAAGAGAAACAAGCTTTGTCGACTAAAAAACAAGGCAGGATATGCAAGAATACTAATCACTGGCGACAGTTATGTTCTCTTACTATTGAGATCCCTACATTGCGAGTTTTTTTAAGACTTTGAAACTAAAGGAAAGCGATGACAAGTGAAACTGGCACGGGTGGGGCTTGAACCCACGCTCTTCGGTTTACGAGACCGACGCCTTACCACTTGGCCTCCGCGCCTTCAAGTAAGCATTTGAATAAGGTTGTTCAAATTATTTTTTTCTGAATCTGGTTTACATCGCCAAATGTAAACCGGAGGCAGCAACAACAATAAAAGGGATACTTGTCCTTAAACTCGGACGTGATGTTCTGCAGACATGTGCACAATGTCCTGTTTTCTTGCAGTGTAGACATTTTGCTGTTCACGCTCCGCATTCATCTGCTTTGTGCGTTATAAGTCCGCACCTGTAACATGTAATGTCAGCCGTCCCCTGTTCTTCTATATCTCTAGCATGACTGCGTCCTGCTGCTCGGCTTTTGTTTGTAAAGTTTGAGCGAGCGCCCCGTTCAGTGTCACTTTGTCACTGTGGTCAGAAAGCATTCTTGATTCTGCTTGAGCTGCTTCATGAATTCTAGCGACTGTAAGAGCTCTTTTTAAAGTCAGCCCTTCCTCCTGCAGCAATTTATAGTCTCTTATGTGCACATTTTTCCACAAGTTGATCTCTTAACATGTCAGTTTCCAATACTCCAAAGTCACAAGATTTAGCCAGTTCTCTTGGTGCAGTCACAAAAGCATCAACAGATTCGTCCTGAGACTAAGTTCTCTGCCTAAATTTTATGCCACGGTGTAAAGGAAGCGTCTAAGGCAGCTACAGTCTTTTTCTCCAGGGCAAAAATCCGCTGCACGGAAGCCCCGATACAGTGCAGTAATGTAGCACGTCTCACGGCATCCTGAGCTTCTGTAGATCCACCGGCTATTTAAAAAACATCTGTACGACTCCATCCATATCTTGTATTCCGTATACAAATCCGGAGCTCCGAGGTTCAGTAGAAGCGGTGGAAAAAGACGGGCATAAGCAAAGCTTCTCGGCGCGGCTGCCATATCTTCCAATGGGCAAGCTAAACGAAAAGTCCGAAAATTCAGAAGTTCGTTTCTACCAGCAAGAGAACTAAAATCTGCAGTGTTCTGCTCGCTTTGAGTCCGTTAACCACTCATCTCTCGTCGCCATAAATGTTGTGTATCTAAATGTAGAGACGTTTTTATATTATTTTAACTATTTTATTAACTACACAGATCACGCCCTTACACCATATATACCTGCCTTCTACTCTCTCGATCTGTTGTCTCGCGATGTCTACTCACTATACTACATTTAGCATGACTTCTTGTTGCAGTTGAGCTCAAAGCTGGAGATGATCTCCATATTCTACCGCACTAACTAGTCCGAAACGTAGTACACAGTACACACTTTTTAAGTGAAGTCAGGTTGTTAAAAAATTTAAACCAGCGCCTTGTCACAGAAACGTACCCCAGTCTCCCGCGCAACAAGCGGGGGTACTCAGCACTATACTAACGAGGAGCGCTTGTCTGCAGCTGAGCGTCAGCTCTGTTTACTGTCAGCAGTCATTTCCTCATTTCAAAAGACTTTTTCACCTGCTCTCAGCTTTTAAAGACAGTCTCAGCTCTTGATAAAGAAAAGCCATGCGTGGGAGACTCCCTCTCTGAAGAAGTTTGCCGTCACCCTGCGAGGGAGAAGAGCCATCAATCACCGAGGCAACCACTGAGACAGTTAACATTAAACACGTGAAATGCGAGATGTTGTGATTTTTTTCCCGCTTAAGGCTTCTATCGTTTCTACTCTAACGAGAAAGACCTCTTTATTAGAAGTGAGATTTTAACAAACGTCTCCAGGGTTAACTGCGACCTGAACGCAACACCTAAGACCACCAGCCATCTTGCCTGTGGTACTAACAATGAAGTATATATTTTATTTCTTTCTACTCGTTGATAAGAAAAAAAAGTGAAATCATGTAATTAGGGATACGCTTTTTTTTTCATGGGGAAAACTAGCCCGAGCAAATGTAAAGTTTAGAGCAGCGCTCAATAAAAATGATCAGAACCCGAAAGCGCTTCTTATGCGGATCAGTATATTCCGATACCCCTGGTTCTGCAGAAGAAATAAGAAAGGCCGAACTCAAAGCACTGTGTTGCCATTACGGGTACTCTGTCTGCTGCTGCTTTAAGATCTACTCACACCGTGTTGCCATTAAGGCTACCTAGTTAAAAAAACGTATCGTCACCTTTTTGAACGTGATTATTAGACACCCATTAAATCTCAACCGAGGTTTCTTGAGAGATCGTTCAGCGAGCGAGTAATAAAAAAACTACTTCGCTTCCATCCTCTGCTGTCACTGTAAACTCGGACGTGATGATGTGCAGTGTGCCTTTCCTCTTGTCGTATTCAAGAGGTCTCACTGTGTGAGCTCCTCACTGCGTGTTCTGTACTCTACTGTGATTTAATTTAGATGATTACGTGGAGTAGAGTGACAAGATCTACTTGAACATTTTCGGTTTGTGAAATGAAACACTAAATACACTACTGTAAATACAAGTAATGGACATTTAAAATAACCACAGTACAGCTAGAAGAGTGAAAGATAAAAGACTATTTAGAATGACATTCACAATAGAATTAAAAACGGCACAGCCGCCCGAACAGGGACTTGAACCCTGGGACCTCAGATTAAAAGGCTGATGCTTCACCGAATGAGCTAGCCGGGCTCTGGAAGAACGCCGACACTGTCGGGATCCTCGCAAGTCATGTGTCTCTTGTGCCGACGAGTAGTCATACCTGACCCGTCTGGAATGACCACTGACAGACTTTATCCAGAAGCGACGGCACTACTCCCAGTAGAATGAGTGAGAAATACAGCATGACATGGGTAGTTAAGGGGCTCCCACAATCCATCTTTCCTCACATTACTGATTTTTTTCAATAGCATTTTGACCTTTTTTCACATTCAGATTTTTTTCACATTTAATAAAATCTTTTAATCAACAACATTAAAAAGAAAACAAGTGGAACATTTTTTGGAACAATAATTAAAAAAAAATATTTCAATGCCTTGGTTGTATACGTGTGCACACCCTTTATAAAGGGAGTTGCAACAGTGCTGAAATGTAAAGAGCATTTCTGTAGAGAAAACAGCATTTTTTCTGCCTCGATGTTAAGCTTAGGGAGCCTGTCTTTTAGAAATTCTATTTCTTAACACCTTGCACAGCCTCCCGGCAGACTAACGAATATTTTTTTGGAGAAATTGGCTCACACACCGGAAGACACTAACGTTTATTTACGTTAGAGTATGTAAAACTCAGGCTTTAACAGATGTTCATGATGTTTCACACGGGGTGTTACCTGTTGTAGTGTTTCAAAAGATGTGTTAGCGGACCACAAATTATCTTGAAAAGATTTGGGTTTGTACTGGCTGGGATTCAAACCCGACTCAATTATTTGGAAGGCGCCTGTACCACCAACGCACTTCCGAGAAGCACCTGCAAATTGTCACAATCCTCTCTCTCACCTACAAAGTTATGGAGACACAGACGTCCAATGAAAACTAATCTTATTCACTCAAGGCTCCACTCTTTTGTTGTGATGTCATTTTAATTAATATTAGCTTTGATAAGGTGTCGTTTTTGCCTCTTAAAGTTAAAGTCTGCTCCTTTCTTCCTGGTATAGAAATAACATGTTCCATCTTTGTTTAAAAACACCACTAAAAGTAAATTATTCAGCTCTAACGCCTGTGTGCATTGACAAGACATCTCAAAAGGACTTATCAAATAAGAACACGATCCTGCTTGTTACCATTCCTGTGGTTGGGGCGTTGTTTCACCCTTTTATTTTCTTCTACAATATTTGCAGACAGGGCTTTATCACTCGAGTTGTACAGAACAAGTGTGCATCGGTCCATGAAAATAATCAGTAGTGCTGTTTTTCTATGCATAGTTTAATCAAGAGCACTTAAAAGATGCAAAAAGCTTTCAAATAAAACAGAATTGAAAGACAGTCGAGTAATGAGGTAGAAAAAAAGCACTCCCCCGTCTGGGAATTAACCACCGTCGCACGTGTGACTGGATACAAAAATCATGGATTAATTTGTGCCCAGTCTCTTGAAGCTTCAATGCGATTATTTTTCCTTCCTTATTTCTTCATTCCAATGCATTTACTCTGTAGTAGAGGAAACGCGAAAGTGGGAAACTGCAGGCATTCTTCGTGTGGTGGATTGTGATCAGTGAGCATCTGGACAAGTCTGTTCCGTTACCGTTTCCATCGGGGATGTAGCTCAGTGGTAGAGCGCATGCTTCGCATGTATGAGGTCCCTGGTTCAATCCCTGGCATCTCCAGGTGCTTTATATTACAGTACTCGCATCGCAATCTTCTGTTGAGTGAGAACTCTTTGGTTGTGTTCAGAGAGAGCCAGGTTTACACAACTAAATGCAGGCACGCTCGACGTGCTGCAGAGTTGCGCTGCTGTTTAAAATGTATCTCATTTAGTTCTGTTAAATCCTAAATTATTTGAACTAATCATTTAGTTCAAATTCAGGAAATCCAGAGATTACTTCACACTTGCCGTGGCTGTTGCAGAAAACACCTCTAGGATTCAGCGAGCGAATCCTCCTTCTGAACTCCGCACTAAACTGAAAGCTTCACGAACTCCTCACTGCGTGTCCTGTACTGTTACAAGTGCTGTCGTGTAGATGTGAAGCACAGCCATAAACACACTTTGAACTTTTGCCGTTTGTTAATGAAAATGCAAAAGAGCATGACAAGTATTGATCGTATAAAATATCCATGGCACAACTCGAGAAAGTACACAACCGTTTATGACCTATAAACTCTCTAAATTGTCTTATAGTTTATGAAATAAAACACTTTCTTAATAATTACTTACTGATAATAGACGATTTATTGAATTTTAACAAAATCACAATTACAAACTTTTTCGGTTAAACTGTTATTCACATACTCTAACGTAAATAAACGTTAGTGTGTTTTGGTGTGTGAGCCAATTTCTCCCAAAAATATTCGTTAGTCTGCCGGGAGGCTGTGCAAGGTGTTAAGAAATAGAATTTCTAAAAGACAGGCTCCCTAAGCTTAACATCAAGGCAGAAAAAATGCTGTTTTCTCCACAGAAATGGTCTTTACATTTCAGCACTGTTGCAACTCCCTTTATAAAGGGTGTGCACACGTATACAACCAAGGCATTGAAAGTTTTTTTTTAATTATTGTTCCAAAAAATGTTCCATTTGTTTTCTTTTTAATGTTGTTGATTAAAAGATTTTATTAAATGTGAAAAAAAATCTGAATGTGAAAAAAGGTCAAAATGCTATTGAAAAAAATCAGTAATGTGAGGAAAGATGGATTGTTGGAGCCCCTTAACTACCCATGTCATGCTGTATTTCTCACTCATTCTACTGGGAGTAGTGCCGTCGCTTCTGGATAAAGTCTGTCAGTGGTCATTCCAGACGGATCCGGTATGACTGCTCTTCGGAACAAGAGACACGTGACTTTCGAGGATCCCGACAGTGTCGACTTTCTTTCAGAGCCCGGATAGCTCAGTCGGTAGAGCATCAGACTTTTAATCTGAGGGTCCAGGGTTCAAGTCCCTGTTCGGGCGGTTGTGCAGTTCTTAAGTCTATTGGGAATGTCATTCTAAATAGTCTTTTATCTTTCACTCTTCTAGCTGTACTGTGGTTATTTTAAATGTCCATTACTTGTATTTACAGTAGTGTATTTAGTGTTTCATTTCACAAACCGAAAATGTTCAAGTAGATCTTGTCACTCTACTCCACGTAATCATCTAAATTAAATCACAGTAGAGTACAGAACACGCAGTGAGGAGCTCACACAGTGAGTACTCTTGAATACGACAAGAGGAAAGGCACACTGCACATCTGCAGAACATCACGTCCGAGTTTACAGTGACAGCAGAGGTTGGAAGCGACGTAGTTTTTTATTACTCGCTCGCTGAACGATCTCTCAAGAAACCTCGGTGGAGATTTAACGGGTGTCTAATAATCACGTTCAAAAAGGTGACGATAAGTTTTTTTTTAACTAGGTAGCCTTAATGGCAACACGGTGTGAGTAGATCTTAAAGCAGCTGCAGACAGAGTACCCGTAATGGCAACACAGTGCTTTGAGTTCGGCTTTTCTTATTTCTTCGGTAGAACCAGTGGTATCGGAATATACTGATCCGGATAAGAAGCGCTTTCGGTTTCTGATCATTTTTATTGAGCGCTGCTATGGTCTTAGGCGTTGCGTTCAGGTCGCAGTTAACCCTGGAGACGTTTGTTAAAATCTCACTTCTAATAAAGAGGTCTTTCTCGTTAGAGTAGAAACGATAGAAGCCTTAAGCGGGAAAAAAATCACAACATCTCGCATTTCACGTGTTTAATGTTAACTGTCTCAGTGGTTGTCTCGGTGATTGATGGCTCTTCTCCCTCGCAGGGTGACGGCAAACTTCTTCAGAGAGGGAGTCTCCTACGCACGGCTTTTCTTTATCAAGAGCTGAGACAACAGAAACAGACTTCCAACTGACATGAATTACTTCTTGAGCGTTTATGACTGTCTTTAAAAGCTGAGAGCAGGTGAAAAAGTCTTTGGAAATGAGGCAATGACTGCTGACAGTAAACAGAGCTGACGCTCAGCTGCAGACAAGCGCTCCTCTTTAGTATAGTGCTGAGTACCCCCGCTTGTTGCGCGGGAGACTGGGTGTACGTTTCTGTGACAGGGCGCTGGTTTAATTTTTTAACAACCTGACTTCACTTAAAAAAGTATGTACTGTGTACTACGTTTCGGACTAGATAGTGCGGTAGAATATGGAGATCATCTCCAGCTTTGAGCTCAACTGCAACAAGAAGTCATGCTAAATGTAGTATAGTGAGTAGACATCGCCAGACAACAGAACGCGAGAGTAGAAGGCAGGAATATATGGTGTAAGGGCGTGATCTGTGTAGTTAATAAAATAGTTAAAATAATATAAAAACGTCTCTTTATTAAGATACACAACATTGAAGGCGACGAGAGATGAGTGCTTGACGGACTCAAAGCGAGTGCAGTGCAGATTTTAGTTCTCTTACTGGTAGAAACGAACTTCTGAATTTTCGGACTTTTCGTGTAGCTTGCGCCGTGGAAGATATGGTAGCCGCGCCGAGAAGCTTTGCTTATGCCCAGCTTTTTCCACCGCTTCTACTGAACCTCGGAGCCCCGGATTTGTATACGGAATACAAGATATGGATGGAGTCGTACATATTTTTTTTAAATAGCCGGTGGATCTACAGAAGCTCAGGATGCCGGGAGACGTGCTACATTACTGCACTGTATCGGGGCTCCCATGCAGCGGATTTTCGCCAACCTCCCTGGAGAAAAAGACTGTAGCTGCTTTAGACGCTTCCTTTACACCGCGGAGAAACGGCATAAATTTAGGCAGAGAACTTAGTCTCAGGACGAATCTGTTGATGCTTTTGTGACTGCACTAAGAGAACTGGCTAAATCTTGTGACTTTGGAGTATTGGAAACTGACATGTTAAGAGATCAACTTGTGGAAAAATGTGCACATAAGAGACTATAAATTGCTGCAGGAGGAAGGGCTGACTTTAAAAGAGCTCTTACAGTCGCTAGAATTCATGAAGCAGCTCAAGCAGAATCAAGAATGCTTTCTGACCACAGTGACAAAGTGACACTGAACGGGGCGCTCGCTCAAACTTTACAAGCAAAAGCCGAGCAGCAGGACGCAGTCATGCTAGAGAAATAGAAGAACAGGGGACGGCTGACATTACATGTTACAGGTGCGGACTAACAATGCACAAAGCAGATGAATGCGGAGCGTGAACAGCAAAATGTCTACACTGCAAGAAAACAGGACATTGTGCACATGTCTGCAGAACATCACGTCCGAGTTTAAGGACAAGTATCCCTTTTATTGTTGTTGCTGCCTCCGGTTTACATTTGGCGATGTAAACCAGATTCAGAAAAAAATAATTTGGACAACCTTATTCCCATGCTTGCTTGAAGGCGCGGTGGCCAAGTGGTAAGGCGTTGGTCTCGTAAACCGAAGAACGTGGGTTCAAACCCCACCCGTGCCAGTTTCACTTGTCATCGCTTTCCTTTAGTTTCAAAGTCTTAAAAAAACTCGCAATGTAGGGATCTCAATAGTAAGAGAACATCACTGTCGCCAGCGATTAGTATTCTTGCATATCCTGCATTGTTTTTTAGTCGACAAAGCTTGTTTCACACCCATCTTCCGAATGATCGCCTCAGCATTGGGAAGGAACGTGCGCTTGGTACAGCCCCCGACTCCATGGTCTGATCACAAACAGATCGGGTGAGCTGTCAGTCCAGGTTGGAAGTAACGTTCGAAAGCACAAAAAATCTGACTTAGAAACGAGAAGACCGTGTTTTTTTTTTAAACGAGTAAACGATGAAATAATATACTGCCTGCAAGACTATGTCAAGTTCAAGTTTAAAGTTCAAGTTTATTGTCATTATACTCATACACAGGTATATGGTATAACGAAATGCTATTTAGCTAGCTCTCGGACATAAGTAGTACAAAGAAAAAAACACAACAACAATACAATTGTATAACAAAAGAAAGACAGAGACAACAGCCGATGTCCAAAAAACAACAGGCAGCGTGCAAAACAACAAAAAGGTAACAGGTTATGTGCAAAAACACGCATCAAAAGAATGAAATAAAGGGATAGAAATGATGGGGAGTGAGCTTTTGACATGTATGGTAGAGGTAGATTTTCAATGTGTGTTTGGGTTTTTGGTAAGAAAGAAGGCACTGTGAGGTTCAGATCATAGGTGAGAGGTGAGGAGTGAGCGAGAGAGGCTGGGAGTTTGATAGTTTGATATTGCGGGGGTAAAAACTGTTTCTGAGTCTAGTAGTCCGGACCCGAATGCTCCGGTACCGTTTTCCATGTCATAATAAACGCCACAAATTGTGTTAGTCCAGTCATATCAATCGTCCTAAAATTACGGAAAATCGGATGGGACTGGTGCAGTCAGCACCTATTTCTTCAGGATAGTCGAGCGGTTTAAAACAGCAAATTCACAGATTCGTGTTTCACTCTCCAAATAGAGGCACGGGTTCAAATCCCACTCCCGAGAATCAGGCGTTTTACCCTGTCTTTTTTACCTGCCTTTACACTGTTTCAGTCTTGTTGTGCTCGCTGACAATCACAGTACGAGGAAAACGGAGAAACTGCTTAGCAAAAACATAACGGACAGAAAAGAGCTTCGTAAACACGTGAATGTGATTAGCAGCAGTAAGGTATGTATTCAAATGTTTAAGGCTGATTTATAACAGCAGCAGAAGATAGGTGCAGCCTTTGTGAGAATTCGCGGGTTTTTATGCTGCTTGGACTTCTTTCAAGCCTATGAAGTGACCCCCGTTTTATTTTCATTTTCAAACTTCAGAACCGAATAACAAAGAGGTTTCATGAGTGACAGCATTCCGTTCCAAATACCGTTTCCACAATGTATTCAGCGACGGGAATGAAATATTTTAGTGCTGGCTCAAATGCGAGGAATTTCAGAAAAACCTGGAAAAGCAACGCTTGCAGTAAATGACAAATGTAATGCGTGTAGTCAGCATGAACAGAACAACGCAATGCTCTGTAAAAAACGATCTGAAGCCGCAATTACTCTTTTATCTCGGGCACTTCATTCCGATACGTTTCCGCAGAATAAATAAAATGCCGAGCTCCAAACATGTTGTTGCCATTATTGTTACTCCTGCTACTGTAGTTTAAAGCTTTAATCAGTGGGTATGTAATGTTGTAAAAGGGCTGGACTACTTTGTTCAGTCCAAATTCCACTATGTGAATTTATGCTTTTTTAATATAAGCATTAACAATACAATGCGTGCTCAAAAACCCTTACTTATTAGCTTAAGAAACGGCAGTGTTTTGACAAAGTGTGGTATTCGAACAGAAAATGCTGAAGTGTTTAATACTTGCTTGTGAGCAGATCTCCCTCGATTTAGACAAACTCTTGTTCGGCTGATGATTTCAGATCAAAATCTGAATCAAGTGGTGATTAAGAGATTCTTGCTCTATGGACTGCGCCTATATAACTCTTGTGCTACAGCGGTAATGTTTCTGGGTGTGGATGAACATGACATTATAGACTGACAGCAGGAACACGTGGCCCACAGGCAGTGACAGTTTCGCTATATTTGGCTGCAGTCTATTGTGTTGAGAGCAGCATTAACTTTCCTGCAGAGATGGGAGTGCCTTTAATACAGCTCTTTCAATCGGACAGAGTAACAGGAACTGACCTAAAGTTTCGGCTGTGGATCCATCTCCACATGGGGGACAGTAAAATAGCGATGAAGTAATGTTTCTGGGTGTGGATGAACATGACATAATAGACTGCCAGCAGGAACACGTGGCCCACAGGCAGTGACAGTATCGCTATATTTGGCTGCAGTATATTGTGTTGAGAGCAGCAATAACTTTCCTGCAGAGATGGGAGTGCCTTTAATACAGCTCTTTCAATCGGACAGAGTAACAGGAACTGACCTAAAGTTTCAGCTGTGGATCTATCTCCACATGGGG